>NW_027424263.1:0-47929 GCF_003597395.2 Chelonoidis abingdonii | reverse complement strand
GCCTGCCCCCGGGGCCCTGGGCCGGGCCTGGTGGCCGTTTATGACTCCGGTGCTGCTGCCCCGGGGCCCCTGGGCCGGGCGTGGGGCCGTAGCTAGCCCGGTGGCGCTGCCCGGGCCCCCTGGCCGGGCGTGGGGCCATAGCCCGCCAGCTGTGGGTCTGGGACACCACAGAGGAGGGGATGATCCAGAGCCTCCAAGCACTCGTCTCAGCTGCCCTTCCCCTGGCCAGGGTGTGCTACCCTGCCCCTCTTTGCCCTCCCTGGAGAGCCACGGGTGAGGGGAGAGCGGGCACTGCTCAGGGGCACTGGCCTGTCGCCCTGAGCCTCCCCCTACTCCCATGAGCAGGGCAGGCGCTGGCTCGGCAGCCCCCACGTGGGGCAATCAATGGGACTGGCCCCACTCACCTCCCCACCTGCAGGCGCAAAGGCCACGTTCCGAGTTCTCACAGCAAACGCGTTAGCCACCATCACCCCCCAGGTCGCGAACCGCCCCATGCTTACACAGCATCGTAAGCCCCCCCTTGGGGCTGGCCCCAGCCTGGGCACTGGCTGCCCTCTCCAGGGCGCATGGGCCCCTCTGCTCCCCAGGCTGGGCCTGCAGCGTCGCCTGGGCAGCCACCGGGCTAGCTACGGCCCCACGCCCGGCCCAGCCGCCTGCACACAGCGTGGGGGAGGTTACTGTGCACAGGGGCCAGCAGCTGGCTGGGATGGAGAGACAATGACATGGACCAGGCAAGGTCCCGCTACCCCCTCCCCCGGAGCCCCCAGGCCTTCGTCCAAGGCCAAGGGCTGAGCCCAACCAGGTGAAGAGCTCTGGGGCTCGTCTCCAGCTAGTGTGGGTGGCGCTCTGGGGCCTCATGTGCATTGCCCTGCAGGAGGAGCTCCAGCACCAGGCCCCCGCCCTGCGCAGGGCAAAGCAACCCCCGAGCCCACCGCCCGGCGCTCCGCCAAGGGCACTGGGGCTCCCCTCACCCTGCTTTGGCTCCCTCGCCAGGGGGGTGCCCAGCCAGGCCCTCGTACACGTGTGCCCAGGGCACGGCTCCGAGCTAGGCCCTGCCCCACAGCCAGGCAAAGGCAGGGGGCTACCCACTGAGGCAGCAATGAAAGATGCCAATGTGCCAGAGGAAGCGAGCCCCAGACCAGGACCCAGCCCCCCCATGGCTGAGGGGACTTTGCAGCAGGGCCCCTAGGGGTCAGCCCCCCACCCCAGGGCCTGGACTGGCTTGGGAGCAGGTCACAGGGGCTCCCTGTGGTCAGGGCCAGGGCAGCCCTCAGCTCTGCGCCCAGCCGTGGGGAGCCTGGGGCAGCCAGAGGCTCGTGCTCGAGGCCTCAGGATTGGCTGAAGGGACACCCCCCACACACAGAGTCCCATGAGCCATCGGGGCGCGCAGGGGGCTGGGCGGCAGGGGAGCAGTGGGGTCAGCGGGCGACGCACTGGGTTTCACACCCACGTGATGGCAGCATGCAGAACAGCCCGGGTCTGCAGGGGCAGCTCCCGCGGGCACGGGGCTGGTGGGGCCAGAGACTGTCCAGCAAAGTACAGCCAGTGCACCATGCAGCAGGCGGCTCGGGCGCAGCCTGGCACCGCCAGCACCTTGCAAGCTGGGCTTGGGAGGGTAGCCAGGCTCAAGCCAGGCAGGGGCTGAGGCTGAGGCCAGCCCTGGGCCTGCAGCCACCCAGCTCCCCCTCAACCATGCCAGGAGCCAGGCGCCAAGCCTGCGCCCCACCCTGCCTGGATGGCCACAGGCAGGAGGCACCTCAGTGGAACCGGCTCCAAGGGGACAGGAAGCCAGGACTCCAGGGCAAGGGGGCAAGGCAGGAGGAACTGCCCCTCCCTGCCACAGCTCAGCAGGGCTCTGGTCACCCCCAGGGGCACAAGGGGTCACGGCTCGAGTGATGCCATGGCCCAGGCTAATGACGACAGACTTGGGGAGTGGAACAAGGCTGTATTTACACGGACACACAAATCCAGCATGTCAGTCCCCACCATGGCCACTCGCAGGGCTCCATCCGCCCGCTCAGCTTCCCTGCAGCCTCGGAGCATCACCCTGCCGGGGCCGGCAGTGCTGGGAAGGGAACAGCCCCAGCCGGATTCCTTCCCCAGGCAAGGCCTCTCCCTGCCCGGCTCCCACAGTCAGTCTCTTGTCGCGGCCTGGTGCTGACCCGACGGGGCTCACGGCTTCTTCACCTTCTTGATGGAGGAGGAGCTGGAGGCCGACTCCCGGCGCTTTCTCTGCTCCAAGGGAGACGGGAAACAAAAGAGAAGCATGCTCAGTGGGTGCCACCGAGCAAACGCACCCAGCGGCTCACTAGCCCAGGGGCGCTGCACCATGGCCCAAGCTGGGGCCCCCAGCACATCGGGCCCAGAGCCACACGCGAGACAGCCTCAGTGTGCAGCTGGGAGGCCGAGCCCACTCGTGGCAGGCAGGAAATTCCCCTCCCAAGGGACACAGGCTCCCGGCTGGCAGCCCCGATGCAGGATATGCTGCACAACACCCAGCCCCATGGCCAATGCTGCCTGGCTCTCCAGCCCAGCTGGGGCTGCTCCGTACCCTGCTGAAACAGGACGGGAGAGCCCAAGCACGTGATGACAGAGCCCTGGTGCACAGGCAGTGCCGCCCACACCCGGGAACAAGGCCCAGTGCCCTGCACTAAGGCAGCAGGCAAGACCCCTGCAGCCCAGGACAGAGCCCCAGCACGGAAGCCTGGTGCAGCCGGGCTCCCCCAAAGGCCACTGCTTCCCGGGGCTGCACACGCCACCCACCCCAGAGCCGGTGGGTGGGGGGCAGTCACACCCTACACTGCTGCAGCAAACAGCACCGTCTGGGAGGGCTCGAGGCAGCTTGTCTGAGGCACCGAAGCAGTGAGCTCAGGACGGGTAACATCAAGGAGCTCCCAATCCACACCTGCCCCAGGACAGGGCTGCTATCCCCATGGTACGGAGGGGAAACCGAGGTGCAGAGCCAGTGACTCACTCTGGCTCGCACTGTGAACCCAGCTCCCCGAGCCCCAGCCCAGCCTTCCTTCCCAGAGGAACCGTCTAGGGTGGGCCCAGTGGGGGGCAACAGGGAGGGATGGGATCAAATGAACCAAAGGAAAATAGAGGTTAAATACCAGGTCAGGGCCAGCCTCAGGGGCGGGGAGCACCTGGAGCCCATTCTTTGGGCTTGTGAAAGGCCGGGAGCACGGGCTACAGGCTCAGTCCTGCCCCACAGCATCACCCGGCTGAGCCAACCTGTCTTTTCAATCACTCCCGCCCCTAGGTTCGGCACCAGCATGTGGCACTCCCGTGAGGTGACTGGCAGGGCCTGTGCTCTGGGGCTTACCCCCAACGCATGTCCTGGCCGGCTGCAGAGGGGCCGGACAGGCACATGCAGCAGCGGCAGCTGCACACCCCCCCAGCCTTCCAGTGGCACTGCTGGTGAGCCAGCAGCCCGGGAAGGGAGGCAGAAGAGAGGTGTACTGCCAGTCGTACGTGACGGGGGAGCTTCACCTGCCCTCACCCCAGCAGACACCCCCTGCGAACCTCCGTCTGGGCGGGGCACTCAGCAGAGGGCAATCTGCACCGCTTAGCATTAAAACAACATGAGGTTTCCTCAGAGGCCTCAGCCCGGCTGCCTCATAAGGCTCCATTATCAGAGAAATTCAAGGGTCCGAGAACTTGTCCAATGGCGTGAATAGAAGCCCTATCAAAAATCAGATCAAATCCTTGGCAATGGAGAGGCCCAAAGGCACATTTAAAACCAAAGCCCAGCCTGGAAAGAAAGGAGTCGGGGCTTGGCGGCTTCGCTGGCAGGGCATGGAATTGATGGAGAAGAGCATGTGCATCTGATCAGCTGTATATGGCAAAAGCCCCATCTTTCAAATGTGTCACCAAGTGATATTAATCACCCTCCTCTTGCTGTGCGTGGCCCAGCTCTTCCAATCGCCTTGGGCAATACCGGGAACTGTCTAGTTAAAAAAAATGTTTGACATTATCATTTACACGAGCCTACAAGTCGAGTTGCTTTTCATGGCAAGGAAGGGTTTGAAAAGGGCTATATACACCCAGCCTGGGCTAGATGTAACGTCTCTATCAATATACAAAGAGGCAGATATTAGAACTCCATCTGGAAAGAAAGAATGATTGATCTTAACAATGTAACTTCTAGCTTTCAAACCGGCTCAGAAAACAAGAAGTCAGCAGGAGTTCAGATAAAGGAAGCTTAAAAGTCAAATAATTCCGACTCTGAATCCAAGACTTCTTAGACTCAAGGTCTTTTCCTTTCCCCATTAACGGGCTGACTTGTGAGCTCGGGAACAAAGGGACGAATTCTGAGAGTCAACTCATTATGGATCAGTGAGTGGAGTCTGAGTCGCACAAATCAAAGGTTCTAATCTGGAGTAACTGGCTGAACTTCTGCTTGGAACTAATTTGTTCCAAGTTCGGCTCACCTTTCACCTCCCCAAGGCCTGCAGGAAAGTCCCTCTTGGGTCAGCAACACACAGCACAGGGGGGACCTTGGTTTGGCTTTCATGGCTGGAGCTGGACACCAGCCCATCACGGCCACGCTGGAGTGGTAGGGAATCTGGAGGGATACAGCAGGGCTGCCCTGGTACCAGGCTTACCACCAACTAGGCCAGTGTCTCGCCACAAAGCACCCGTGCAGGACAGGCTGCTGCCCACCCCAAAAGAGCCGAGAGCTCCTGCAACGTGCTCCCTGAGCTAACCCACAGCAGCTCCCGCATGGCGGGAAGACACTGCCCCGGGCAGCTGCAGGGGCCAAGGACTGGCTGCTGCCCATGGGACACCAGGGCAAGACCACCTCAGCATTGTCAAGTGGGTGCGGGGTGGAACTCCCACTAGGATTCCTGCAGCCCCCTCTCCACCTTCTGCAACGCACAGGTGAGCTGAGCCAGTGCCTCGGAAAGGAAGGCTCTGCCTGGGCCAAGGGCCCATGTCTCACAGCTGAGAGCAGGGTCACGTCTGACAGTGGGGGATGGCAGTGCTAGCCCCAGGGGTCCCTCCACGCAGCCAGCGCTGGGCTCTGAGCCCGGTCCCTGAGCTTGGCGGCGCTGCCAGGCTCCATGCGAATGCTCAGCACCCAAGGAGGAAGGGTGGCCCTGGGAACAGTGCCAGGCTGGGAGTCAGGGTTGTGCTCTGCCACCGACTCACTGTGAAACCCTGAGCACGTCGCTTCCTTGCCCCAGGCCTCAGTTCCCCAAGCTGCAGCATGGGGACAGTAACAACCAGCTCCCCAGGATGTGCTGGCTCGGGGAGCTCACTTCATGCGGAGGGACCGTGCCTCCTGCAGCGATCATACAGCCCCTTTCAGAGCAGGGCCCTCGGATGCTCCTGGAATATAGACATTAGGTGACAGGAAGGCCGGCTGGTACCTGGAACACTCGCCAGCCAAGCAGTGGAGCCGGCCCCAGGTGCTCAGCCGGCTCTGCCTGCTCTGCGTGGAGGGTGCAGTCCTTGCAGGAGCAGGAGTCAGCCTGCGTGGCCATGCTCCGGCATCTCCAGCATGAAGCCAAACCTTGCTCCGCTGGCGGCTGGTGGTTCCTGGGCCCCAGCAGCCCCCGAGCACACACCCTGCCGGGGGAGGGCTGGCAGCGGTGGGCATGGGAGACAGACACAGTGAAGTGCTCGGTCCGCCTTCGCCCAGCACACCTGCAGCCTGCCTGCCGGGGAGCAGCAACACAAGCCTGCTCCTTCTCCAAACCCCCCTCCAGCTGGGATGTAATTTTTTCCCCTCCAAAGGTAGCATAAAATGGTCACAGTGTGAATGCGCTTGACCTTTTGTCTTGGACTAATCTAATTGTGTCGTCTTTGTGTAATCAGACGGTAAAGGTCAGAGCTGTATTTAACATAGGGGCCCTTTAGGTACTGAATTTGCCTTGCAGTGAATTAACGTGATTATATTTCTTTCAAATATGCCAGAGACCAGGTCATTTTAACCCTCTCCATGCTGCCAGCCTCGCCTCTTTGTTTGCAATTCCAGGCAGCGGCACCGAGGCAGAATGCGGCTGGAGATACACAAACCCGCCCGCCCCCCACCACACACACTCTTGTGAGGTCTCCGGGGACAGTGAGTGTGCTGTGAATCCGCCTGGAATGGCGGCAGCCTTGCCCTTCCCGGACCCCAGGGAGGGTCGAGATTTCACGCTCCCACAAAGATTGAACGCAGCGAAGGAATTCAGGAGACTCCTCGGCAAACATGAGCCTGCCTCAGCGGAACGCTGCTTTACAACTCCAGATTGTCAAAAGCGAACAGGACATTACTCAAGTCCAGATGAATGTGTCACCTCTGTCGTTGACAGATAAGGTGTTCTTGATGCCCCGATACATTAGCCATTTGGAAAAGGGAAGGTCGTACCGGTCCGGGGGCAGTGTATCGACGGCTGAGCCCGGGGCATGTCGGACAGCGCTCGGGGCTGCACAGGGCAAGCCAGCCTTGTCCTCTGGGGGCGGGACACCTATCGTTCACAGGACTCCATACCGGGGGGGAGCTGTGGGGAGACACCCTGTTTGCTCAGCCCCTGCCAGGGCATGCACCTGACTTTCGGCTTTCCCAGGCGTTCAGTGCCCTGGCTATCCTGTCTCAGCACTTCCACAGGCTCCTCCCCTCCGGTCTTCACACTCCTCCCTCCTGCCCATGCCCCCTGGCCCTGGGCGTCACTGGAGCTCTCTGGAACTCGTCCACGGCCCACAGCTCATGGCCCCTCGCCTGCCTTTGCTCCTCCTCCCTGATGGGGCTGCACCTTGCAGGGGAGCTCCCTGGGACAGTACCATGTAGGTACCATCCCCACTCCTGCCTCTGCCAACTCCCTGCAATGCCAGCCTTCCTCATGCAGGGTGCAGGAACCACTGCCGGCCCACGTGCGCCGCCAAGGGCAGTGCTGGGCATGGGGTCAGCACACCAAGAGCAGACTTGGAGCCCAGGTTAAAGGGGGCGCTGTGCTCCCTGGAGGGAGAGACGGGCCGAGCCCCCACAGGGCTCAGAATGCAATCCCTGGAGCAGACCTGAAGGGGAGCCCCCTCCAGACGCCCCCATCTGCCTACTCACCGAGTTCGGGGTCAGTGGTGCTCCAACCACATCAATGATCTGGTCCTTGGCGTCTCCCTTGCCCTCCTCCATGCTGAGCCCGGCCTGTCCGTCTGCGCGAGCCCCCTCCATGCCGACGGGGCCAAGGCTGCCCGCCTTGGCCAGCGCCTCATGCCGGTGCCGCAGCATCTGCAGCTCGTATTCGCAGTTGGCGAAGGCCTGCTTGAGCTCATAGAGCAGCACCAGGTCACTCCGCAGCTCGTTGAACATCTGCACGATCTCCTCCGTCGGCATGGGGCTGAGATCTGGGGAAGCAAAGGGAGCTCAGAGCTGGACACCCTGGCCCTGGGAGAGGGGAGACACCCCATATCCCACCCTCACGCCCACTGCAGGGGCCTCATTCCCAGCCAGTGGTTTCACAGCAGTTAACAGGGCCAGAGAGCTCTGAGGGCTCTGGCCCAGGGGTTAAAAGCGCCCTAGCCAGGTTGGGGCCCGGGAGCCTTTCGCTTCCGGGACGCTGGTTCAGATCCAACTCCAGGCAGGAGGACTTGGCCGTGGCTTCCACCTTGGACCTGGTCTCAGGCCAGTTCCCAGTGGACAGGTGTTGATAATACAAACCCCAGCTGGTCCCCTTGTCGGTGGAGGCCAAGGACTGACGTCCCCTCTTCCTCCAGGGCAGGACTGAGGCCATTGGCCTGGGGCTCACTCTGCTGCTGCCCATTATGGCCCTGTATTACAGCCATGTCTTATGGACGAGCCGAGCTCCCACGTCACCACCTCACGCCCAGAGCCCTGCTAGGAAGAGCTCACAACTTCAGAAGAGCAGTGCCTGACAGGCAGGAAAGGGAGAGAAAATCCACACACAGATCCCTCTCCATGCAGCACTGCCTGTGTGCGGGGCTCCTTCCCCTGCACCACGTTACCCTCGCGTGCGACCATGCTGGAGCACTCCTGCCTTAGAGGGGGAAGGCGGAGGTGCAGAACCTCTGCCAATGGCTGGTCACGATGGCTCCCAAGGCTGCCCCGAGAGCTCAGGTGGCGCTCCCGTTCCAGAGCCGGAGGCATGCTCCGTTCCAGCTTCACAGGCCCAGCAACAACAGGGCTCAGCCGCAATGGGGCCTTCGCTACAAGCCCTGAGAGACTGCATGCACCAGGCCCCTGGGCAGCAGCCAAGGACTGTCCTTGTCCCGCCAGCTGCAGGGGCAGGAGCATTCTCCTGCCCTCCCTCAGGAGGCTCCTTTGAAGTTATCTGAAGCCTGTGACCCTGACCCCACCCCAGCGTCCCTCATGTGCTCTCATTCCCTCCCTTCCCCAACCCCTGGCTTTCCCTTGGTTAGCATCTGCTCTTTTAAGCTGGAAAAACAACTGACACACCTTGATTCTGTGGGCAGGAAGGGGGGCTTTGCTGGTACCAGCCTGGCAGTGCTAGCGCGGCACGGGGGACCCTGTGACAAGGGCCTTTAGCACTGCCCATAGCCAGGGCTGTTTCTGAGGCACAACAACAGGCCACAGACAATGAAGCCTGAACACTAACAATGGTTAGGCCATATAGTTACTGGGGATGCTCAGTGACCTCTTCCAAAACCTCGGAAACTTTGCTTTTTTGGGGGAGGCTGGGGGTGGAACATTGCGTGCTGGGACCTGTCGTCACTCTGGATGCGACTGTGAATGGATTTCAGCAGCCGGGCACAGCACAGAACTCTGTGGGCTGCGCTCCGGCCACCCCTAGCGATGACTGCGCATTGTATGTGCTAAGTGAATGCGTCTCTCTGCTGTGAAGCCACCAGAGTTCAAGAGCGAGGGATGTGTGCTTACTCAGTGGCGGCATGCCGGAGAGTCACCCAGCAGGCCAGCTACAAAACGGAGCTGCACAGCTCCAGACACATTTTGGACTTGCCACCAGGAGCAGTAAATTGGGAGGAAAGGAAGCTTGAAAGCGAGCCCGGGCACCCCTGAACAATGCAGCACACCCCTGGCACACTGCGCAGGCACGGCTGAGATTGGCCTTCGCAGTGCTGGGCTGGGCTGCCACTCTTGATGGTTAAAAAAGCCCCAAAGAAGAGAGAGACAAAGGCCCTTTTGCACCAGTTTTCGTCTGGGAGGGGGGAAAAAACCCTGCGCATCTTGTTCTGGCTTTTGCCCTTTTTAAAAAAAAAAAAAAACACCATAACATATTATTTTAAAACCCATTCACATACTGTTATTTAAGAAACTGGCTGTATTACTAGGGGAAAAAATAGCCTATCTAGACGACAAAGGCTTGCGCTGTGTGTCTCTTTCTCTCTAGCATGCCCCCTTTACTCACCTACTCCAAGTTCCATCAGCATCTGCTCCAGGGCTTTAATCTTCTTCTGTCCTACCGAGCTTGGCAGTTTCATCTGGAACACAAAGGTAACAGAGCCACACAGCTCCGAGTTAGCCCTCACTCACAGCCATCTAGTTCAAAAGGCAAGAGAGCTTTGCTTTTTATAGTGCAGGGAAAAAAAGAAAGCAAGCGAGAGAAAGGAAAATCAAGTGGTAGAAGAGGGAGACGGGCTGAAAGTTTTCAGACTAGGTCTGAGGGCAGGTATTGAAAAGCCTGGTTGTGAGGGCTTTTATTTTCCCTTGTGTGTGTGTGCAAGACGCGCTGTTTTACAGCTTCCACATGTCACTGAATTAACAACAAAAGATCTTCTTGGCTTCAAACCCTCTCCCGCAGAGCCCAGCCCATCAAAGGGCTCATTTACACAGCAGCTAATGTGCAATGCTGCCCTACTTTATTCACTTTTGCCGCCTTGATTAGACTCATGCGCTAACAGACTCACTTCTCCTTGTCCCTGCTGAGCCCCAGACCTGTGGGATTCATTTACAGAGCGGGCTTTATAACAAAGGGAGAGACAGAGAGCACAGTTACTTGACTGGCGGAAGTGTGAACACACATTTACATTGGAGCTAAGGGGCTAGGGGAGTGCGAAATCCTCAGATGTGAGCTCTGAAAGGGAACCGGAACTGGCCGCAGGAGGGAGAACGCAGACACTTAGCAGAGTCTCGGCTGCAGTCCCTTTGGCCTCTCTCTGCCCACACCAGACATTTATCAGAGCACGAGCAGCCCAAACTCGCCGGGCAAGAACAGGATTCCAGCACCACACCCCCAGGGGCCAGCCAAGCTCTCAACCGGGGGAGTTTTGCTGAGAAGTCCATGGTGCCTCCCATCCCTTGTCAGTGCTAGGAGAGCAGCCAGGGTGGGCTCGGGCCCCACAACACAAGGCACGCTTCCCACCCAGACCCTGCGAGTTGTGCCCAGAAGGGACCAGCTCCATCTCCATGCTCTCCCCAAGGTTGTCAGCAAGCGAGGAATGATTCAGTGATGTGCCAGGAACCATGAAATAATCAGGGCGATCACCACACACACCAGCAGGGTAGCAGGACACTGGACCGGGGTTCACTTCCCGGCTGCACCACAGACTGGGAGCGACACCTAGAGAGTCACCCGTGCCCTGTCTTCCTTCCCTGTCTTAAGGGCCGACATCAGTCTGGAGCGTGGGGCTCACAGACAACACGATGATGCATCTTGTCACAGGGCCACAGGCAACTGGCTGAAACGGTCCTCAGGGCAAGTCCGGACCAACGCAGAGCACGCAAAGTTACATGTTAACTTTAAAAAGGGGAATGGCGCCCGGACGGGGACACTAGTTAAGGGAAATTAAAGAGAGGCATCATCAGGGTAAAAAGCCTGCAAGCAGCATGCAGACTCTGTAAAACCACCAGAGAGAGGCTCAGACTCAATTACACCCCAAATCAAGAGAGACAGTCAAGTGACAAAAGAACATCACCGTGGCTGAACAGCAGAGTCACGGGGGCCATTAGAGGCAAAAAGGCAGCTTTTAACATTTGGAAATCCAGTCCTAGTTAAACTAATAGGAAGGAACACAAACTCTGACTAGTAAAATAGAATCGGCCAGGCCAAGAAAGAATCTGAGAAGCAACTTGCTAAAGACACAGAATCTAACAGTAAAAAAAAAAATTAAGTACATGAGAAGCAGGAAACCTGCCCAACAGACAGCGAGGCCACTAGCCAACAAAGGTGCTAAAGGAGCCCTTGAGGAAGACACGGCCACTACAGAGAAGCTCCATGAATTCTCTGAATGGTCTTCGCTGCAGACGATGTGGGGGAGATTCCGACATCAGAGCTGTCCTCATTGGGTGACAAATCTAAAGTCACTAGGACCAGACGGTATCACGCAGAGGTCCGAAGGAACCCAAATATGAAACTGCAGAACCACTAACTCTGATACGTAACCAATGGCTTAAATTGGACGGTCCCAGATGACTGGAGTGTAGCTAACGTAATAATGCTGATTTTTAAAAAGGCCTCCAGAGGCGATTCTGGCAATTACAGGGCAGTAACCTTAACTTCAGCACCAGGCAAGCTGGTAGAAGCTATAGTAAAGAACAGAATGATCAGACACATGGATGAACATGATTTACTGGGGAGGAGTCAACATGGCTTCTGTAAAGGGAAGTCAGGCCTCACTAATCTTTTGGTCTCTTTCAGGAAGTCAACAAGGACATGGATAAGGGGGATCCAGTGGATATAATGTACTTGGGTTTTCAGAAAGCCTTTGATAAGGTTCCTCACCAAAGGCTCTTAAGAAAACTAAGTAGCCATGGGATAAGAGGGAAGGTCCTCTCAAGGATCAGTAACTGAGTGAAAGACAGGAAACAAAGGGCAGGAATAAATGGTCAGTTTTCAGAATGGAGAGGTAAATAGCAGGGTCCCCCAGGGGTCTGTACTAGGACCAGTGCTGTTCAATATATTCATCAATGATCTGAAAAAAGGAGTGAACAGGCAAGTAGCAAAATTTGCAGATGACACAAAACTATTCAAGATAATTAAGTCCAGAGCAGATTGTGAGGTTACAAAGGGATCTCACAAAACTGGGTGACTGGGCAACAAAATGGCTAGTAAAATTCAACATCGATAAGTGCAGAATGCATACTGGGAAAAAATAATCCCAAATATACAAATATGATCGGTTCTAAATTAGCTGTTCCCACCCAAGAAAGAAAATACGGGAGTCACCATCAATAGTTCTACACAAACTTCAGCTCAGTGAGCAGTGGTGGTCAAAAAGGTGAACAAAATGTTAGGAACTATCAAGAAAGGGATAGAACATAAGACAGAAAATATCACAGCACCACTAGATAAATCTCTGGTGCGCCCACACCTTGAATACTGTGTCCAGTTCTGGTTGCTGCACCTCAAAAAGGATACAGTGGAACTGGAAAAGGTGCAGAGAAGGGCAACAAAGATGATCCAGGGCATGGAACAGCTTCCATCTGAGGAGAGACTAAAAGGATTAAGGCTGTTTGGCTTAGAAAAGAGAGGACTAAGGAGGATATGATTGAGGTCTATAAAATCATGACTGGTGTGGAGAAAGTGAATAGAGATGTGCTTTTTATTCAGTGCGCTTCACACGGGCACAACAAGGAGGGACAGGGAGACCCGGCAGACTGCACAGCAGGACGGACGAGGCTGTAGAACAGAGGAAGTGGGGTTTATCCCATCACTTGGGAGCTTCAAAATGAGGTGGGACAACTGGTAAACCCCGCTCCCCTGCCCCGGGAGATGGGCTGGATGATCTAACAGATCATTGCTATCCCATCACCAAGGAATTGCAATTCTTTCCATCTGTTTTCTCTCTTGGCACAGAGTTCTGTAGCTACATATTTTCCACCTCACTGAAGCCCTGGGCACCAGGCCTCGCCTCACCTCTAAGGCCTGCACGGGGCCATCATCTCTCTAGCCAAGACAGGAGTCCTTTGCAAGCCTGCCACACTCGTGCCAGCTTCCTGTATTCCTGCCCCAGGCAGTGCCACAGGACAGCATGTCACCACACAGTGCAGTCCTGGCCTGGACTGTTGCTAGGGTCACACCATAAGGAGTCAGCTCTGCTGACTGTTCTGGGAACACCTTCGACTGTAACTATACATGCTCCTGGCCAGACGGTGCCTGGGAGCACTCGGCATCTTCTTACTGTCAAGCTCTTCAGTCAAAGCTATTGGGGGGCTACAGGGTGGGGGCAGGGATGGGCGCACCAATGGATCCAGACCTCACCGAGAGAGGCGCAGAATGGCAGCACAAGACGAGCAGGGCTGTTTGGGTTTGTTTAGGCTAAAAAACACATCAATTAAGCTTCCCTTTAATTCTGGGGGAGGATCTGGTCTGTGAACAGGAAGGCTTCATCGGCTTCTCAAAGCAAGAGTATATTTTAATTTTACCATCATTAAGAAAATGTTATGATTTATGTGGCTGCTGTCGGACTAATATCTTTAAAATTTAGCTGGCTAAGCCAATTCATCTTTAAGACTGATGAAGGTTGATTGCTCTCTATGCAAAATGTATTAAAACTAAATGAGGAGTCTATTACTCACAGGCCACTGATAATCTGTTAGGTAGGCTCCGTTAGCTAGGCTGTCTCGTAGCGGGGAAGGCATTGGTGCCCGGCGTGAAGGCGAGCGGGAACAAGCATGAACCAGCTCTGGTTTGGGCTTAACCAGCTGTCGGTTGTAAGCAGCCACTGCTTTGTAAGAGCTGCACCACCCAAAACAGCCTGGAAGGCCCAAGACAGACAGCAGCACTCCCACTGAGCGATACTGACCAGGAGACACGCCAAGGCTGAGGACTAAAGGACAGGGTCAGTCTGGCTCACGGCTGAGCCAGCGGCAACAGGTTCAAACCCCGCTCCAGGTCTTGGATTTCTGCATCTTGAACACGAATCTGCAGACACCACCGATCCCAGCATGTAGTGCTGCATCCTGGGCTGCTGGGCTCAAGGCAGAGCATTGCATGCTGGGACATGCGGCGTCTGAAGATCACCCCTCTGTTTTAGATGAGGGTGCTGAGAGCGATCAGTAGGCCTGGCCCTCGAGCTCCTGGTGGCCTGGGCTGAGCAAGGCTTGGGAACCGCCCCTGCAGAACATTGACGAGACGTATGTCCCTGCTCGAGTTTAAAGAGAGAATTCCCAAAGAGCAACGACAGCTTCCCAGAGGAGTGGCAGTCGCCCTTCTCATTCCCTCTCCAGAGGAAGCTGCTCTTGTTATTTACTATTTGTAAAGTCCCCCTACGACAACAGCCGGGAATAGACTGCTCTAGTCACAAAACGGATTAGCTGGGATTTTGGGGTTAATACATGTTGGATGCTTTCCTCCTCCGACAGCGTCTCCTAACACCTCTTTTTGCAAGACAGCCCGTGCTTATAATTACACCACCATCGCTTTTGATTTACGGACTGCAATTCTTTGTCCTTGCTATAAAACAACCTGTGCTAAGCGCATGAACTGGGTGTATCAAGAGAAAAATAAATAAAGGCCAACACACTAACGTGTCCCACAAAGCCACGCAGCTACAGTACCCACATCTCCCATGACAGAAACAAGGCACTTGCCCTGGGCCTCCAATGCTGGGCAGGCAATGCACCTGGCCCTGAGCTGCGGGAAGCACCCAGGTGCCTGTTTGCCGGCTCCCCACTGCAGGACGGCATGCTGGACAGTAAGTGGGTTATGCAACGAACAGAGAGAGGCAAGCTCACTTTCGTAGCCCACTTCCTTCCTGGAGCAGTCCCTGGAGTTGGTTGGGGGGAGGCCTGTCCAGACCTCAAAGCCGGGCACCTGAGAGCAACAGAGTTATCTGCACCTCCATTTAGGCCTGAGCCACACCTACATAGAAACTCACTGATTACTGCAAGACCTACTGCCGAAGAATGAATTCTGCCAATTAGTGATGAAACAAACAAAACGTGGTAACAAAGAGGCAAGGATACGGCCTGGCAAAACAGTCTTCATTTGGTTTTTGTGCGTCGTTTAGTTTTCCTGATTTATGATAATATGTCAGAGCAGACCAGTAAACTTCCTCGAGTATCGCTTGGAAGAGTAATGAACTCTTAGTAACACGAGACCTCACCACAGTGTGCCCAGGGATTACTTCGTTGCTGGGAAGCGGTTACAGACGGCCGGCTGCTGGGGGTCTGCACACAGAATTAACAGCTTTACGGATTAACAAGGAAGGACTCAGCGAGGTCCCGCTGCAGGATGATTATATCATATTGGATGCTCTGCCATGGCCTGCTATAAACTTAGGACTTTCGTTATGAACCTGCCATTTCCAGAAGCTCAGAACGTTCTCAAAAAATTGACTTCTGGGGCTGAAATTTCCATGCTTGGTCTCTCACTAAAATGGTTTGGGTTGGTTTTGTAAAGTTTGAGTAGCATTTATTAAGTCATTTCACACAAGTTGTTCCCTGTTTTAATTCAATTTTAGGACACACTTTTCCTCATGCTGAGTTTTGCCATTATAAACCCTCAGCATTGCTAGCCCTGAGGACTGTGCCCTTCCACCATTTTGCAAAGTAAGCTACAAGCATTTAAAGATTCAGTTGTGTGCATACACGCTCGTAATGCTGACAGACACCGGGCCCTCATTAGCACTGCAGCTAGCCTCCACAAAGAAGGTTTTCAATGCAGAAAACTTTCTCCGTAGCCAGCTTTCCGTGTGAGAATGAGTTCTGTGCTGAAGTCTGTCTACTCCTGCAGAGCCTGGAGGTTTGCAGGAGGAGGGAGCCCAAAGCTGCGCAGGAGTAATGCTCTTTTGTTCTGGGTGGCAAAGGAGGAGGCGTAAGGGCAACCTCTCCCCTGGCGTGCAGGAGCAGGTAGCTCCCTCTCTCCTACAGCTTGAAAGAACCACAGGAGGAGCCTAGCAGATCTGGAATTTTAAACAACAGGGAAATTAAAATACAAAAATGTACAATTATGGGAGTGAGCATTTAAACTCAAGAAGGGAGGAAATGAAGACTGAATGTACAATCTGACCTCGGGCTCCTTGTGTGCATACATTATAAGGTTTTAATTACACAATCACATTCTATTTCTCAAATAAAATGACACTCTTTTCCCCCGTACAGCCTCAGATCCACCGTGCAGAATCCTGTCGTTCTGCACAGTGATGTGTGTGAGCCAGAATAACAGAGTTCAGGAAGGTCATTTAAATGAGGAGACAACAGCAAAACATACTTGCATGTCATCTGTACTTTCTGTTGGCACATCGGATGGTTTACAATTAAATTACAGTATGAACTCTCAGTAGCTACGCATTAGTATCGGTGATGCTCAATACAATACCACCTGGGGTACATACTATTCTATATACTAATGTTCTTAGAAACAAACTTGGGAATGCTGATTTACGGAAAGGATTATTTTACAGCTCACTTGGCTTGAAGGTAAATCTATTGCTAACTTTCAAATCAGCAGTGAAAAAGTATAACTTCTGTACACAACAAATTCTTCTAGAAATGAAAGAAGGGGCTTTACTAGTGAGATTTCCTTTAGGAGATTGTAAAATCTTTCTCAAGGGGGAGAGAGAGACTCGGAACCAAGGAAAGAGGAAGTTAGCTAAGCTTCCAAATAAGAGAAATAAAAGAATATCCTTTGAGATGGATGACACTGCATTGCCCTGATCCATGGGCTGAGTAACTACAATCAATTAGAAAACAGCACTAGTGTAACTATCTGCAAAGGAAATGTTTTGTTTCAACGTACAATACTTCTGGTGCCTACATTATTAACATAAAGAATACTTAATAAATAACTCATCACGTACCCCAAAATGGAGAAGAGACGTATACTGTGTATTCTCACTGTAAGAATAAAAATATATAGTACAAGATGCTACAGACTTGTACCGAAGGTTGAAACAAAGCAATCGTTATCTGAGAAATAACGTGATCATGACGCAAAAGACTATCACAATGAATGTGCACAACAGGGTTACGGCTGCACACTCAGCCTTAACTTGGCAATTCTTGACTTCAACACAGGCACTGCCAGCCTGGATCAGGCCAGTGATCCATTAGTCTCTGACACGGGTTGGCACCTGATGCTTCAGAGGCAGGCACAACAAATCTTGCAGTAGGATGTTATTCTGCCTAACCATGTCAGGGCCAGACCTTGCCAGTTCTAGACTGCCTGACCCTGAAGCAGGAATGTATACATCAATTCCATGCTATTTTAATCCTTGCTGTTGTAATTGTGTGATCTCATTATCCACATAACATTCAACCCTTTTCGTATTTCCTTTTAGCACTTTGAAACTGGCTGCCTTTCAATTTCATTGGCTGTCCCTCCCACTCTTGCATTTGGAGCAAAGATGAACAGAAGCACTTGACCTACCTTCTCAAGCTCATCCCTTTATCACCTCTTCAAGAAAAAAAATCCTCCCAAACTTTCCACTCCTTATTGTTACATTTGGGTACGTTTTCTAGACATACAGATATTAAGAATGCCTGCGCAAACCCACACATCCCTTACTAGTCATGCTATAGATAAATATTACGCCTGGGGGAAATCTGCGTCACTGCATGGACAGAATTCATGTCCCCCGCAGATTTCCTTGCTTCCCCGCAGGAAAATGACTCTGACACAGAAGCAAAGGGAACCTACAAGTGCAGTTACAAACCACTCCCTAGCTGTGCAGGTACATAGTTTGAGGAACCCAGAGCAGCTGACAGAGAGCTAAATCACTGCAGGGCTGGGGAAACCCCAGCCAGGGGCTCCTACACTGAGCCAGGATCAGCTGCTAGTCCTGGCTGGGCTGGAGGCAGGGAGGACAGGACTTCCTCTTCCCCTGCAAGGTGTGGCTGGAGCTGTGTCAGACTCACCCCCTGTGGGGGGAGGGATGACTATGCGGGGAGCTGCTCCCCCATCCACCCAACTCCCATGCATTTGGACCTCCCATACACAGACACCCCCGCCAAGCATCACTCCATACAGCTAGAACCCACCTAGCCCTCCATTCCCAAACCCCACAGAACCACAACCTCTGCATCTGGAGCCCCTCCTGCACCCAGACCCCTGCCTCCGGACCTGCACCCAGACCACCCCCACTGAGCTCTCTGCACTCAAACCCCCACCCTGACGAGCTCCATCCCCCTGCACCCTGCTGAACCCCCCCACACCCAGACCCCTGTGCTGAGCCACAACCACTTTCACCTGGAAGCCCCTGCAGAGTCCCGTAGCCTCTGTACATGGAAACCCGCCGCATCAAACCTCTGTGCATCCAGATCCCCTCCACACCTTGACCCCCCACTGAGCTGCCTGCAGTCAGATTGTCACACGCAAAATCCTCTCACCCTGCACCTGGATCCCCCCCGCACTGAGCCCCTCTACACTTGGATCTTGCCTGATTGAACCTACCTGCCCCACACGTGTGCTGTGTTAGGATTGGGTGCAGCCTCACCACTGAGTCTGCGTCCCAGGGGGTGTGGGGAGGCTGCAGGGTGATCTCCCACCTTTGTACAGCCAGTGGTCTGTGCTCCGCACTGCCATGCTGGAGGCTCTGCATTTATTTATTGACAAATAAAACTTGCAGAATTTTAAAATATTACGCACAGAATTGTTGATTTTTCGGTGCAGAATGCCCTCAGGAGTAATATAATACACCCACTGGCAATTCCACAGGCATGAATTTGGATCAACCTACATAACTTGCTCAGGCCCTCAGCACTCACAGATAATGTGAAAACCACAAATTCAAACCAACAACCCATCATAGCACCAGACCCAGGCTGCATTTTTCACCTCTGAAGAGTAACGTCTCATACCCAAGTCTACTGTGGTGTGCAGCCAGGATTTGCACCCAGAGATTTCCCTACAGGAGAGGTTCCAGGAGAAGTGACAGGAACATTTCAGCTATCTAATCCATAGGAAGTTTCAGGCTTGGAAACATATGCTTTCCTGCCTGATACGGATGTGCTGATTACCATCAGCTTATCTTACCAAGATGCCTTGGAGTGCAATCAATACTAAACAAATAAATTATTAATTGCTTCAAGTAATTAAATTTATCAAATCCAAATAAATATAACTGATATTTTATGTCACTGCTTTGCAAGCCCAGGCTCTGAAGGGATGATATTGATCAAGGGAGAGGAGACAGATGTTTCACATGTTAGCAGCTGATGAGGTCTGGGTTTGCATTAATGTCAGGCAAGGAGCAGAGTCAGGACCCTCTGATGGAGAGTAGACAGGCAACGTGCTTGGCCATTTAATTGTGGGTCAGATCAAATATGAAGAATAAACATTTTAAAAGACACGCACACAAACCCCCTCCCCCGCCCTGATCCTTCACAGGAAACCTCATTCATCTTGGAGCTGTGGCAAACTCTGCCCCAAAGAAAAAAACCAACCACAGTAAATTGTAACTCATTAATCAGTGCTAAAAAATGCTCAGCTGGCTAGTAAATATTTAAAAGCCAGCGAGGGCGAATATTTGAATCAATGGGAACTAAAGCTGTGTTCAAAGTTTTCCTTCCTCTATTTCTTTTTTAATTGGCCTGACCGGCAATTTGTCTACAAGATTCTAGTTAGCGGGTAGCAAGTCAGCTTGCTGGCTGGAAGCCTCACTTGGCGGGAAGTGCCCGGTTGTGAACTAAACGAGCAAGCTCGAGTGTCCCTCGGTGCATTCTGCGGATCTGAGCACTCAGAGAACTCCTTTTCAGCCCAGGGTTTGGCTTTGTCCCCAAAGGAGACGACACTTAATTCTTTCTCTTCCAGCCATCTGGCCCCCCACACACACACTCAACAAGAGAAGAACAGCACCAACTCAGTCCCCCAGCACACAGGACAGGGCTGCACGCTCCCACCCTTCCTCCTTTCCCGTGGCCAAGTGCTCTGTTATCGCGGGGGCCCGCTGCCGCATGAAAATAGCAACCCACCGCTCCCAGACAAAACTGTTCTGGGGAGTTAAGGCTGAGAGAGTAGATAAACCATTTAGAGTAAAACCCATTACAGAAATGTAATTATCCCCAAACCAAGCACAACAAACCCAGGAAATTCAGAGTTAGAGGTTAAGCTTGAAAGCAATCCAAACCCCTACGTTACGACACCCAAACCACCTTAACTCTGCCCTGCAGCGACACCATGTAATAACCATATGATCAGGGTTAAAACTCGTTAGTGCTTTGGGGCCGGAAAAGAGTCCAAGGATTTTTAAAGCATGTTCTATTTTTTCTTCTTTTCTCTCATAGCGTTGCATACCCCACCCCCCATTTCCTTCCCTCCTGTCTCCCCACTTCTCTCTGCACACACACCCCACCCATGCCTCGTTTCCTCTGCAGCCTAAAATCCCCTTCCAAGGAACTCACAACAAATCGCCCTCTTTCAAAATGTCCACCCGCTCCAGCTGTTCTCAATGGGACTGATGCTACAGGCTGCCCTCAGTTAGGACACCCTCCTGGAGATGTCAGGAAGCAGCAAGGAACTCTGAGAGGAGCAGGTGACAGGAGGCCATCCCTGCCCATGGCCTCTGTCCCACTGAGAACAATAGGGGCTTGCAGCCATTGTGAATGAAGGCAGCTTGTGGGATTCCCTGACGATTATTCCTCAGCCTCTGCAGAAGGAGAAACGACCAGCTACGAAGAATAATGGCAATAAGTGACCACTGATCCTAAAACAAACGTCTTTATGTGCAAGCAATGCACAAGATTTCCATGTGCTTCAACTAGATGGGAAGTTTGAAAAGTCTATGTCATTCTATTACTACGACCACTAAAGACAAATCAAATCCAACACTGGAGACTAACGTTCTTCAAGGGCCAGGTTAACAATCATTTTAAGTAACTAAACAATTAGTTTCAATAAACAGATGAATTCTAAGCATTCTATTTGAGGAGGATCAGGGCATTTTTCATACAAAACAAAGAAGTTGAATCCCTGCACTGAGTGAAAAATTCAACTTAGCCTCAACTGTGGAGTAGCAACTAGTGCCTAATAAAACATAACATAAAAGATACATCTGACTGCAAACAACAATCCCGAGGTGTAATATAGCTCTTCTTACAGAATCGTGTAGGAGCAGACAGGCTGACCAAGCAAGAGGCTCAGCAGCAAATTACTTACACCCAGCCATGACAGTAAATACTGGAGTTTTGAGTGCTTTGTACAAACGCCACCCCTTGCACCAGAGCGGTTGCTTCCCTTTGTCATTTTCGTGCTGTGGGATGGGTCCGGGGCCTGGCTGAGAGTGGTGTACAGAGCAGATCAGCAGAATGTGCAATTCTGTGTTCATTCTGCTTGGCACTGCTACAGCGCCGTATAGGTTCAAAAGCACCACAAGCACTTCAGCTCGTGAATCCTCAGCCCTCCCAAGGAAGGGGGGAGTCTCTTAGGCCCATTTTACATATAGGAAAACTCAACCAAAGAGGTTCAAGTGAGTGGGCGAAGGCAGCAAAAGGAGCTGGAATCAGGACTCAGAAATTCCCAACTCCCACGTCCGCCCGTTCCTCTAGACTGCGCTCCACAGCCAGAGCCCACAGCACTCCCATCCAGCTATGTGGTCAGAAGGAAGCTGCTGGCTCTGCCAGATGGTTCTGTCACCAACATGTTGTTGCTCAGCTTTGCTTCCAGTTAAAAAAAAAAAAAAAATCCGGCCACCCCTTATTAGTTTCAAAATCCAGCTCAATCTCTGTAAATGGCTCTATTTATCTTAGTGCCGGAGAACGCATCTGCCGTGTCTCCATGAATCTTCACACGTGTATCGCTGCTCCAGAGCCCACGTACCAGAGACTGTGCCCATCCGACCGCATTGCAAAGCTGAGGGCAGTGGCAGGTCCTCAAAAAATGGGACTGCCACAGCTTGCACTCCTCAGTAGCCTGCCTGAGCAAGGCCACAGCTAACACACACACACAGATCGAGGGCCCAGCCGGCATGATTCCCCAGAGATTGCTCTCTGCCTCCCACTGCATTTTGTGCAGGGGCTGAACATCTCCTCACATCAATGGAGCATCCCCTGAAGCAGACCAGAAAATTTACCAGGCTACACAAAATATCTGCCTGCCCACCATCACCATGACAACAATAAAGTAACTAAGGGTGCTTTTTACTTGCCTGTACAAAAAGATGTTCTTTTCCCAGCAAAGGGGATTTTGTAAGGCTGATATCGAGGTCCCTGAGAACAGACAGTCACACAGGTGGGTTACCTACATCAATACTCCCTCGCCTCTTGCTAGGAGACAGATGTCGACTCTTGCACACAAAACAACGTCAGGGTTTACTACTTGTTCACCCTGCGGGGAAAACAGGCACCTAGGGCTTTTCAAACCAATATTTAGTGAAATTAAAAAAATGTACCTGTGATGGACCAATGTGTGCAAGTCACAATGGGAGAATCTGCCCTTAAAGGCACCTTACAACAATCCATTAACATCTACACTCTAGGAGGCGTATTACATCTGGCTGCAGGCTCTGCTTGGGCCAGGCAGCTCCCCTCAGCTTTGCTGGGTGGGTCTGACTGCTCAGGTGATGACTACCAGTCATAGGTGTTCGCATACAAGAGAGCATTTGACTTTATAATACAAGGCAGAGCTGGCCTAGCGCTCCAGCACAGCTAGCGGTCCTGGCTACAGCCCACACTGCTGCTGGAGACCAGACTCTGCTTACTTTAGAGACAGGATCTTGATTTTCCACAGCTGTAAAAGCAGAACGGACAGGAGTAGAGACAAGGAGAAAGATATGAACAGCGGCCTCAAAGGGCCAGGGCAACAGCCTACCCTCTGGCTCCGCAGTGTGACACCTGCAGATTTGAAGTCGGGAAACTTGATGCCAGCAGTCTCCGGAACAGCCTGAAAGAGATTGAGACAGGATGTGTTGATGGAGGAAACGCACAGGGTGACACAGAGGCTATCTGAAGGGGAAACACCAGTTCCTGACACACAGCCACCTGCCAGAGCTAAGGGAAAGGAAAATTCCAAGCAAACCCCATAGAAACCACTGAGGAAAATACTCAGCTCCAAGACATCTTTGGAAAAAACAAGGCCACCTTTGGGCAATGCTTTCCACTGAATCAGCCAGCCACCACAGGAGAGTGTGAACCCCAATCAACGCAAGTCCAATGGGTGAATGTGGCCACATTACCCTGGTCTAATTTAAGGCCCAACTCAGCAGCTGAAGGCACTCAGCACTCACAGGATCTGGCCTTTCCACTGCGAACCCTATGGGGCAAGAGCCAGGCAGTCTATGATTTGTACAGCTCCGAGCAGCTTCATGTGGCTCTCTCTATAACATGGACTGTTCTCCTTGATTGAGGCCTGCATTTTACCACATATTCAGTCATTCATTCACAGCTCTCCCTTTCCCTCCTCACGCTCTGACCACGGCGTGCCTCCCTGTAGTGCTTGGAAGCTGCTCAATGGCAAGCAGGACACCTGATTCAGCAGAAGAGGTTTGGTTGGGGGTGTTTTTTAAAGTGCAACCCTGCAGAATGCTGTGTGACTGATCAGAGCATTGGGTGAACAGCCTTTTTAAATGACAGCTACACCAACCTGAAGATACTAGCGGGAATAAAATACCTGCAAGAACTTTTCACGTTGGGCTTTCACCCTTTCTGCCCAGGAAACAAGCTCTGGAGCTATATTCTACTTCCCTTCAATTCCCCCTGGAGTTTCAGCTGGAGAAATCTCTCCTCTCTCCCCTGAAAGTCACCAGGGTATTGAGTCATTTCCACAGACAGCAGCTACATTTCTATGCTGGAGGCAACTGCATTTCACTAGCAGGTGCATGGTCCCCAGACATACAATCTGCTAGGCCCTCTGGAGCGAACAAGTGTGACACAACCCTAAGGGACCCACTAAGGCTTGATGGGAGATATACCTGTAGGATATGATCTGGTAGTTTCTGTGCTTTTCCTGTCAACTGTCTCTCTCCGCGGCTCCCCCAAAGGAAAAGCCATCTCGAAGTCCTGGCTGCTCTGGCCACACAATCAGTCATGCTGCTGTCTAATGTCATTTCTCAGAGGCTCTCCGGTTTGCTGTTCCTATTGTTCCCGGAGTGAAACTACAAGAACAGCGACTCAACTCCCCTGGTTTCCTGCTAATAGTCACCACCCGAGTCAGAACTCTGCCATGTGCTGTACAAAGCATCTCACCTCTTGCCCCTGCCTGGCCAGCCCAGACAATGGGCAGCCCAAACAGTAGCACTCACAGCTAGCCCTGAGCAGGGAATATTTGACCCAATAACTGGGTGACACAGGGCAAATAATCAGTCCCTAAAGGCCCCAGGCACTGTCATCTCTAAATACAGGGGTGGCCAAACAAACCCATAAAGTTCTACCAGCCACTTTAATCTCTGGTAGGTGCAGCCTACAGCATGGGTTCTGGTAGGAGCACAGTGGGTGGGGGATCTGTAGTCTCCAGAACACATTCAAGACAATGTGCCCTGCTCCATTTCACACAGCGTGGCCCTCAACCAGGCCACCTGGGGCAGCAGGGAGAAAACCAGGGCTCTTGCTCAGCCGAGTCAGCTCTGACTGCGCTGAATGCATAAGCAATTAAAGGGGTTCTCCTGCCTCGCACGCCTGTACAAGCTGTAAACGCTTCAACCTCAATTGACTCTTTGGTAAATGATTTTCCTTTGTTGGAATGATGCTGATGCAGCTCTTAATTCAAATTCTTAGTTAAAATGCAATTTTTGTTAACATTTCCCTGCTAGAGTTGGTAATTGACTCCTAATGGACTCTGTCATGGTTGAAATGACGCTCATGTAACAACAGAAACCGCCTCTCTGCCTGCCCTGCCGCACATACCTGGGGACGTACATTGCAGCCAGACGCCAGCCCACAGCCGCCACTCAGGGGGACGCAGACCAAACCAGCTGGGAGCTTTAAACACCAGCCCTGTTCTGCTCCCACCACTTCTGGGTTCTCTCCCCTAGAACGCAGGATGCTCAGACAGTGGGCGGCTGTGCTCTGCCAGCCAAAGGAAGCTCACACCACAGTGCCCTGGCTTTTTGGGTCACTTTATTCATGGCCCAGAGACCTCTTTTTGAAGGTGCCTGGTGAGTAGCTGGGCAAGCACCATGAAGCAACAACAGCCAGCACCCCCACTTCTCTTCCCTCCACCCACTCTGCTTCAGTTAGATGAGAACACTCCTGGTTGCGGACAGCGGCGCAACGTGCCCGCTGCTCAAAATGCAGTGGAGCACCAATTCCCAGCAATCAGGTGGCTCGGCTAGCTGGCACCATCAGTTCAGTGCAATTTCATAGTTCAAATAACTCCTAGCATTTCACAACCATGAAACTGAGTCAGCGTCAGGGCACCTCCTGGGAGGAGAGTAAGGAGCATCACCCCCATCTTACCTGGGGAAACCGAGGCACAAAGAGGGGAAGCCAACTGCCCAAAGCCACAGAGCAGGTCAATGGCAGAGCTGGATTGAAACCCACAAATCTGGGTTCCCTCGTTTCTAGGCCACACTGCTACTGAAAATATACCCATCTTTCGGTCCAGACAGCAGCTTCCCCCTGCCCCAGCTGAAGCCCAGCACCTGGCACTGGCAGGACGGGACCGGTCCTGGGAGAAGAACTCAGGGAATAAATGTTACCCAGGGACAGCAAAGACAAGAAATGTTTACAGGCTTCTCTGTCTCTTTCTTCTGGGGCAGCTTCTTCTTGGGAGCCTTGCGCTCTGCTCGCCTCTGCTCAGTGGTGGTGTCGGCAGCGGTGATGAGTTTCTGCAGGTCTTGGGTTCTCTTCTCTCTCTCTTTCTTCCTGGCTTCAATTTTCCGCAGCTCTTGGATCAGATATTCCTCTTCTGCCACCTGCCGGCCAAGCAAGGAAAGGCAGTTAGAGCAGCCCAGGCAGCAAAGCAAGGCAAGGGGGCCACCTACTGACAACAGCTCTGCTCCCACGCCAGCCCTGCTTTGCCCAGTGGCCCCGCACCTGGCCCTGCACCCAGGTTGTAGCTTCCTTGCCTCACCCAGCCCAGGGACCCAACACTGCAATTCCAGCAGGCATTCAGAGCCCAGTGGGTGGCTGCCAGATCCCAGCCTGGGCCCAAGTTACTCCCCGAACAAACCTGAGCCCTTGGTTTTTCCTTGAAGAAGAGAACTCAGTGACACACGTTCCATAGGGCTCCCTGGCCAAACATGGGGACAAAAGTACTGCGGGGGAAATACCTTGCATCACCCTAATGACTCCTGCTACCTGCACTGATGGGTGACAGATCCAAACCCCGTGGGCCAAGGGAGACTAGCAGCACAGCAGGACTGGGATAAACCGAGGGGCAGGAAGTGGGGTGATTAACTGGAGGGGACTGCTCTCTCTCACCAGCTCCCTGCGAACACAGAAGAGCCGGCCTGGCTGCTCCTGACCTGGGAGCATTGGGACCGTCTGCAGCTAGCTACCATTAATTAGCCAAAGAGGAAGATCGGAGCCACATGTGCAACATTACCGTCCCCAGTGTACCCCAGCAGGACCGGCCCTCCGACCAAAGAACCCAGGATTCAGCACTCCTGCCTGCTGCCGTCACAGCTAGGTACTGCCCAGAAGTCTGAGCAGCTGGGGGGAAGCCCGGCACACGCGCCCCTTGGAGAGAGTTCAGAGTCTGCCAGGGATCTCACTACGTTTCAGCCCTTAGACCCAGCCATGACCTGTGCTAAAGGCTGGAACCCCGCGCTGGGGTTAGAGCAGCCACTCAGTTGGTGAGCCCCAAAGAAGCTGCTGCTAGAGATCACAACCTTGCTTCTCTTCCTGCCCCCCAACCTTCTGCCAAATCATGGTCGCACTGTGCTCGGCCAGTCTGGGGCAGCCACCCGTTACTTGTCAGACAGACAAACTGTAAGCCCTGGAGGGCAGGAGCCACATCTTTGTGCTGTGTTTGTGCTGCACCTAGCACAACAGGACCCTGAGGCATGCTTGGGGCCCACACGTGCTACAGTAATACAGGTAAGTGCTAATCCTACAGAGCTGCGCTGGGGAAGTACGATTGTGTGATGCAGCAGGGAGTGGGGTAGATTGACCTGGAATTGTCTGCATGGGGGATGGGAGAGCAGTGGGTGACTTTAGGTGAGGGATGGTACCTGAGCCTGTAACCTGAGGCAGGAAGGGGGGTGGGGCAAATCGACACCTTTGCCTAGGAAACTGGGGTCTAAGATCCTTGCCCCCCCAGAGGGACCTGGCTGAGGGCTCCTGGTTGTACCTACAAACCCTGCTTGGGACTGTGTTCCTGTCGTCTAATAAACCTGTGTTACTGGCCAGCTGAGAGTCCCAGTGAATCGCAGGAAGTGGGGGGTGCAGGGCCCTGACTCCCCCACACTCCGTGACAGAATGACTGTGGAGACAGTCTGGGAAAGGGAGGCCCGGCTGCCTTCCACACTCCCACTGAGTTACCTGCTCTGGAGTCCTGTTGTACAGCCTCTCCAGCTGCTCCTTCCTACGTCTCTCGTGGCCGGCATCAAAGACGGGGATTTTCAGGTCGGTGCCCGGAGCAGCGCGGACGTTGGCCAGCTTGGCGCAGATGTGGTAGTACCGTTCCTTCAGGTCCTCCACTGACCTTTTCTGTGGAATACCCCCCAAAATGGACAACGTTACCAGAGGGCCTTTGGGGGAAGGAGACCATGCCTCCAGAAGCAAGGCTAGGGAGAAGGAATGGCAGAGAGTGGAGAGGCCTGTCCCTCCTGACTGGCCCAGTTTCTGGGAAGGTCTGTGCAGGTTCCCACCTGCTGCTCTAAGCACCCTTCACTATGTGCCTGCCACTGCTACTGTCTCAGGGTTACAGAAAAGGACTGGAAGTGAAGAGACCTGGGTTCCAGCCTTGACAGTCACTGACTCATGGTGTGACTGGGAGAGCGCCCGTACCATGCCTCAGTTTCCCTATCTCTAACACGAGATGAGGATACTGTCCCTCCTTTATAACGTGCTTTCAGATCCTCCAGGCCCTACGTCGCCAGTGTTATCCCTGTCACGCTGCTGTTTCTCGCTCCTGCCGGCAGAGCCTGGACATGCAGGAGGGACCCAAAGCTTCCTCCTGGCGGCCCACAAGAGAACTCTGTTCTCAGACAATGCGGGCTGGTGTCTGAGCTCCTAGGCGCAGGCCTGGATTTCACACGGAGCACGTGACAAATGCCCTGGGACCCCGTGACAAAGAACACTAGTGATTCACTCTCTGGGCGCTGCATTGTACCGAATGAGGTCTGAACAGAACATGCCACGGGGTGCAAGATCCACCAGTTCCCCTGGGTTCCACTGCCTGGCTGGAACCGGGGCAAGGAGAGCCCAAGCTGCCTCAACCGCCCTTTTGTGCTTTGGCATAAAGCTAATACTCTGTCCTGCTACTGTGCCCTTCAGCAGAGCATCCCCCAGGCCGTCACAAGCTTCAGAACCAGGCAGTGACTCCGTTTCCCCCAGAACGCTCCCCTACCCCATAGGGAAACGGGCTGGGCTAGCAGTCAGTGGAGAGGGCTAAGAGTTAGGGCACCTGGGTTCTATTATCAGCTCGGTGACTTGCTCCTTCTTCACAGGTCTGACAAAGACTCGGGCAAGTCAGCGGCAATCGCCGGAGAAGAACCCAGGATGCTGGTCATTCACGGAACACTACATGATCTTCCTGCTCAGAGGTGAGACTCGAACCCAGGAGCCCTGACCTCCAGGCCTCTGCACATCCCACTAGCTCAGCCTGCCTCTCTTTCAGTGCCTGGTGAGTTGTTTTCCTGGCAGGGACAATTTTCTCAAGGGATTCTGACTTCCCAATAAAATGCAACAGGGAACTGATATGAGTTGTGGCGGATTTAATTATAAACAAAACGAGCAGTAATACCCTGTGCTGGAAATTCAAAATTCCTCCCTGCCAATAATTCATTCTTTTCCCCTAATTAAGTTGATACAAAGGGTAATTTGTTCCTTCTGGCTGCACGTTCCCGGCGCTCACCTTGAACTGCTGGTGGTCGTAGCGGTCATGGATCACCACGAAGCGCAGGTCGAACCTGCGGGAGAGGTCGAAGAGGTGATCCGTCTCCGCCTTGGTCCAGGCGTCGTCATGCAGGTACAGCTGATACTCCTGCTCCGAGTATACAGGAACCTGCACTGTCTGCACAGAGAGCGAGAAGGGAAGTGGCTCACTCATCGGGCTGCCCCCACAGTGGCTGGGGCATCTCTCGAACTGCCCTACAGGCGGCAGAGACGGAGCAAACCAAAACCAACAGGCACAGACAGGCAAGGGGGTCATAAGTCTTTGCCCAACTGGTCCCTTTACCCACCCAACTGCACCTCCTGTGAACACTCATGTGCCACATGCCCCGAGCCAGCCACTGCCACAATGGAGCTATGGGGCCAAGTGGAAGGGGTCACGTGGGGTCCTCCGTCCCCGGCCTGCCAGGATTTATTCGGTAATTAGCCCCGTGCATTTCCAATGTGCCCACTGCAACGGTATCCAAGAATCAAGAGGTCCAGAAGACCTGGCCAGGCCTTCCTGCATGGTCTCCCTTCCACCAGCCCCCAGCCAAGGGGAGGTGTACAACCAAGAGAGACCTCTCTGAGATACATTATGTTCTGGGGATCGTTCTCCTCTCAGGCAAAGCAGCTGCTCTCCAAGAGGGAACGACATGGCCAGGCAGTGGTCACCGAGCCCTAGCCTGGAAGCCCTGACTCAGGACAGGCTGAAAGCAAACAACCTTGTGTTTGCAGCTACCTTCCTCCCTGTTCCACAAAGCCCTTCCAGCCCAGTCCGTCCTCCCCTCCAGCAGCGGCACCTGGGCATTAACTGTGAACTAGTAAACAAGGAAGCTTCCCGTGGTGTCATATATCCCCCCAGCAGACTGTGAGCCCCTCCTACATCCAGCACCTGGCCCTGTATTCCCCCCCTGAAGGTTGGATGTGGTGCAGCTAAGGGCCACCAACCCAGCTGCCACCTGCTCTCTTCCCCACCATCACTGGCCCTTTGTGCATGGACAACGGGCCCTCACTCCCAAGTACCCAAACGCTGTCAGGGCAGGGAGCACAAAGCCAACACCAGGCTCAGCCCCCAGCCTGCTTTGACAGGGTTGGACACTGGATGCCAGCACATCATTGGCATCACGCGGATGCTCAGAGAGCAGCAGAAGAGCCGGCTGAAGTCACAACACATGATAACACAATGGGGTGAGAGTATAGCCTACGTCCTGGGGAAAGAGCTGCTCCCTTAACCCCCACCCCCCTACACGCCCACCCCGAGTCCGGATGTCAACTTCTCGCCTTCACAAAAATACTTCCCAACACATTTTAATAGGCCCCCAGTGCCAGGCACCTGAGCAGCACACTCCCCCCTGGAAGCCCAGATCCCCTGTCAAGCCCCAGGCCAAGCATACAGAGTGTCTGTCCCAGCTCCAGACACCTCGGAGCAGCATCTCTGAGAGGCAGCCCCTTCTGTTCACGGTGACGGGTCTGCCTGGGCACAGGGAGGCAGCCTGTCAGCTGGCCGTGCACTGGGCAAACCTCGCTGCACTCAGGAAGCATCTCTTCACCATGGAAATCTGGGCGAGAGCACTGCCTCAGACGGCTTATGGGACACCCAGACAGTGGGATCGTTTACGTGAGTGTAAAGGATATAGGGCCTGGGAACGGGTCAGCACTACCAATCCAAACCAGGCTGGGGAACGGAGAAGAGATTGGCTGGCTCACCAGTTTCAGAATGGGCCCCAAAGCCTCTCATCTCAGAGGTCAGCTGTTGGTACCCAGAGGTCACCTTGTGAATCAGCTCAACAGTCCTGCCAACGGCTGCCCAATCACTAAACCCTTTGCAAAGGTGGATGGCCAACGGGCAGGGCGCCAACATAGGAGATGCGGGTTCAAGTCCCTGCTCTGCCAGACTTCCTGTGTGACCCTGGGCCAGTCACTCGGGCTGTCCATGCCTCAGTGCCCCGTTTGCTGCCCTGTCTCCCGGCGGTGCTGAGAGGAGAAATACAACAGAGCCCTGCTGGATTTTTGGCTTCTCCTGGAGTTCCAATCAGTAGCAGCTGCGAACGAGGCTTTCCCTCCTCAGTGCATGATAAGAAGACTGTGACATGGGCATTACTCAGATCTTGGTCACTTTCAGACCCAGAAACCACTAGGACTACGACTCCTTTGGAACACTCTCCACTTCTGGTCACCCATCTCAACAGAGAGACAGTGAAAGGAGACGGGGTTCAGAGGCGGGCAGCAAGAATGAGTAGATGAAAAGGCTATGAATGATTAGCTCAGAGAGGAGATGAATGAGAACATAAGAATTGGCACACTAGGTCAGACTAATGGTCCATCTAGCCCAGTGTCCCATTTCTCTGACAGTGACCAGTACCAGGGTTTCAGGGGAAGCACATAGAACAGAGCAGCTGGAGTGACCCACCCTTGTCTTCCACTCCCAGCTTCTGGCAGTCAAAGGTTCAGGGTCCCCAGAGCATGGGGTTGCACCCCTGACCATCTTGGCTAATGCCCACTGATGGAACCTCCATGAATTTATCTAGTTCTTTTTTGAATCCAGGTATACTTCTGACTATCACTACATCCCATAGCAATGAGTTCCACAGATTAATTGTGTGACGTGAAATAGTACTTCTTGTTTGTACTAAACCTGCTCCCTATTCATTTTGTTGGGTATCCCCTGGTTTTTGTATTGAGAGAAAGGGTAAATAACACTTCTCTATCCACTTTTTCCACACCAGTCATGATTTTATAGACAACTATCACATTCGCCTTTGCTGTCTTCTTTTCTAAATGAACAGCCCTAATTCCTTTAGTCTCTCCTCACATGGAAGCCCGTTCCACACCCTTGATCATCTTTGTTGCCCTTCTCTGAAACTTTTCCAGTTCCACTATATCCTTTTTCAGATGGTGCAACCAGTACTAGACACAGTATTCAAGGTATGAGCATACCATGGATTTATATCATGGTACTGTATTATGATTTTTTGTGTTTTATTTTCTATCCCTTTCCTAATCTGTTAGCCTTCTTGACTGCTGCTGTGCATTGAGGGAAAGTTTTCAGAGAACTATCTGCAGTGATTCCACGACCGGCTCTGGGACTGGCTCTGTTCAATATCTTCATCAACGACTTAGATATTGGCATAGAAAGTACGCTTATTAAGTTTGCAGATGATACCAAACTGGGAGGGATTGCAACTGCTTTGGAGGACAGGGTCAAAATTCAAAATGATCTGGACAAATTGGAGAAATGGTCTGAGGTAAACCGGATGAAGTTCAATAAAGACAAATGCAAAGTGCTCCACTTAGGAAGGAACAATCAGTTTCACACATACAGAATGGGAAGAGACTGTCTAGGAAGGAGTATGGCAGAAAGAGATCTAGGGGTCATAGTGGACCACAAGCTAAATATGAGTCAACAGTGTGATACTGTTGCAAAAAAAGCAAACGTGATTCTGGGATGCATTAACAGGTGTGTTGTAAACAAGACACAAGAAGTCATTCTTCCGCTCTACTCTGCGCTGGTTAGGCCTCAACTGGAGTATTGTGTCCAGTTCTGGGCACCGCATTTCAAGAAAGATGTGGAGAAATTGGAGAGGGTCCAGAGAAGAGCAACAAGAATGATTAAAGGTCTTGAGAACATGACCTATGAAGGAAGGCTGAAAGAATTGGGTTTATTTAGTTTGGAAAAGAGAAGACTGAGAGGGGACATGATAGCAATTTTCAGGTATCTAAAAGGGTGTCATCAGGAGGAGGGAGAAAACTTGTTCACCTTAGCCTCTAATGATAGAACAAGAAGCAATGGGCTTAAACTGCAGCAAGGGAGATTTAGGTTGGACATTAGGAAAAAGTTCCTAACTGTCAGGGTAGTTAAACACTGGAATAAATTGCCTAGGGAGGTTGTGGAATCTCCATCTCTGGAGATATTTAAGAGTAGGTTAGATAAATGTCTATCCGGGATGGTCTAGACAGTATTTGGTCCTGCATGAGGGCAGGGGACTGGACTCGATGACCTCTCGAGGTCCCTTCCAGCCCTAGAATCTATGAATCTCTTTCTTGAGAGATAACACTTTACTGTTCACTCCTTGACGCCCTCTCACAATGCAAGAGTGAGGAGACACTCAAGTAAAGGGAAAGGCAGAAAATTTCAAATGGAAAAAAGGAAAAGCTTGTTTACCAAACAAATGAACAAACCTGTGAAACCCACCTCCACCAGCTCTCACTGATAAGAGACTAGCAGGATCCTAAGACCCATTAAACCCATTCATGGGTACTGAGAGCGGCCAGTCACCTTAGCTCAGATAGAAGGCAGGGAGGGAAACCCTTGTGTTTCATGGCATAAGCTGACCACTTAATGGCAGGAGGCAGGACAAAACTTTCCTGTGGGGCAGGGACTGTCACTTACTAGCGTTTTGCCCAGCACTCAGCACCATTGGGCCCTGACTGGGTTGGCCTCTCGGTGCCGCTGCAGTAGAAATGATAAATAATTAAAAGAACAGCAGCAGGCTATTCTACAAATCTCCCAGTGCCGGGTTTTTAACTCCGAAGTGGCTGGTGCAGGACACGGGGCCGGATGGACCCTGGTCTGATCCAGTCTGGCAGTTCCCAGGCCATGCAGCAGCCTGGCTCCTTAGTGGGAGTTTTTGCATGGAGCTCAGCAGGCTGACATGAAATTGAGCAGAGGGGGAGCACTGAGATTGGAGAGCCGTCTGGAAACAAGTGGGGAGGGAGAACCTGGTGGGAGGGAGGAAGGGAGAGAGATCAAACAAGGGCCTAAGCAGGAGGAACTGTGACTGAGACTGTGATGAAAAGACTTTAAGGGGAAAAGAGACAGGAAAAGGGGTCCAGCTTGGGGAGGAAATGGGCAAAGGAGTCTGCACCCACTAGAGCACACTCCCCTCCTGAGCCTGGAACGGAACCCAACAATCCTGTGTCTCACCAGTCCTCTGCCCTCAGCAATATCTATGCAACCCAGTGGCAAAGTGTTTTATCCCCCTCTAATGCTGGGCCAGGTAGCAGTAGTAGGTTGCCAATCTCTATCAGTTACTCTCTTAGCTCTAGTGGCAGAGGTGTGTGTGGAGGGTCCAACCCTGCTGCTAACCTGTGTGGGGGTCAATATGATGCCGGGTCACGAAATTTGTTTCTTCAGTTTGATTTTAAAATCTAGGAAATTACACACACAAAAACGGCATTAAAAGAATATTATGAAAGCTGCAAAGTCCAGCCCTCCAAAGTTAGGAAACGCCAGAGTTCAGATTGCCTCTGGTGCACATGCAGGATATAGTCTTACATGGTCACATATTATTTTTCTACAGGACCCTGCCTTGTTTGGCACAGGCTGGCCCTGCCCTGGGGACAAATCAGGGCTATAGAGTGAAGGAGGCTGTTGTCTGTAGGACCTGGCCTCACTTGTTGCAGAAAGAGAAAGGATGGTCTCATGTTTAAAGGAGCTGAATGCTGCCCTGGGGAACCAGATTCTATTCCTGCCCCTGACACAAAGTTCCCGTGTGATGCCGGGCAAGTTACTTAACCCAAACTTTTCACATGGGTCCCTGTGTGTTCCTCATTTCTGGTGCCTGACTTGAGACTTTGGGGTCTGATCTGCGGAGATGCTGAGCACCCAGCTGCAGCTGGTCAGTGGGAGCTGTGTTTGAACATACAAAGTGCTGTATAATGTTAAATACTCTGAAAAAACAGGTCTGAGCTGTCTCACATTGGACACCCAGAATTAGCAAATACTTGTAGATTTTAACCTCTCTGTGCCTCAGTTTCCCAACTGTAAAATGAGGAAAACAACACCCCATCACCTCAGAGGGTGTTGTGAAAATAAACTCATTCACATCTGTGAAATACTGAGATTCTCTAGTAATGCGCACCACAGCAAAGCCCCGGAGGAAATTAGTCATTCTGTCTTCAGAGCAGGGTTTGAATAGTGTGCTGTGAGTAAAGCATAGGGCAACACAATGGACAGCTGCTCAGGAAGTGAGCCTCATCCACCCTGACGAGCGCTGAACAAGGGCAGGGTCTATGGAAAAAAATAATATGTGATCATGTCACTAATGACTGTCATAAGCACACGAGCAAGGAGGCGAAAATCTGGTATTTCCTAGCTCTTCACTGCTTCACTTTGCACCTTAATAATGTTCTTTTAACACTTTTCTTGTGGGTTTTAGTGTTTTTATTGAAATATATGTAATCACTGAAACACAGCCAGGTCTGACACAGAAGATAGCAGCTATTCATAACAAAGCACAGCAGCATTTCAGATTGGACAGTTTGTGATTAACACCAGCTACGCACTCTAGGATAGGAAGCAAAGTATACTGGACCTAGTGCTCCGCGTTTTCAGTTTTTACCGATTTTCACTGATAAATTAATAAATTGTTTTTAATTAATGGTGTTAAATTTTTACTGATTTACATCCATTTATCAATTCACTCAATTTTTTGGGATTTTTGATTTAGTCTGAAGTGGAGCCCAGGATCTGGTCCAAGAGGTGAATATAGCTGGAACGCTTGGTAATAGTGACCATAATATAATTAAATGTAACATCCCTGTGGTGGGGAAAACCCCACAGTGGCCCAGCATGGTAGCATTCAATTTCAGAAAAGGGAACTACACAAAAATCCGGAGGTTAGTTAAACAAAAACTAAATGGTACAGAGCCAAGGCGAAATCCCTGCAAGCTGCATGGAAACTTTTTAAAGACACCATAATAGAGGCTCAACTTAAATGTATCCCCTGAATTAAAAAACGTAGTAAGAGAACTAAAAAAGTGCCACCCTGGCTAGACAACAACGTAAGAGAACCAGTGAGAGACAAAAAGGCATCCTTTAAAAGGTGAAAGTTAAATCCTAGTGAGGAAAATAGAAAGGTGCATAAACATTGGCAAATTAAGTGTAAAAATATATTTAGGCAAGTCAAAAAAGAATGTGAAGAACAGCTAGCCAAAGACTCAAAAAGTCACAGCAAAAAAAGTAAGTAAGTACATCAGAAGCCTGCTGAACAACCAGTGGGGCCACTGGACTATTGAGATGCTAAAGCAGCACTCAAGGACGATAAGGCCATTGCGGAGAAACAAAGTGAATTCTTTGCATCAGTCTTCACGGCTGAGGATGTGAGGGAGATTCACAAACCTGAACCATTCTTTTTAGGTGACAAATCTGAGAAACTATCGCAGATTGAGGTGTAATTGGAGGAGGTTTTGGAACAAATTGATAAACTAAACAGTAGTAAGTCACCAGGGCCAGATGGTATCACCCAAGAGTTCTGAAGGGACTCAAATGTGAAATTGCAGAATTACTAACTGTCGTCTGTAACCTATCATTTAAATCAGCCTCTGCACCAAGTGACTGGAGAATAGCTAATGTGACGCCAGTTTTTAAAAAAGGCTCCAGAGGTGATCCCGGCAATTACAAGCCGTTAAGTCTGACATCAATACCAGGCAAACTGGTTGAAACTATAGTAAAGAATAGAATTGTCAGACACATAGATGAACGTAATTTGTTAGGGAAGAGTCAACATGGTTTTTATAAAGGGAAATCATGCTTCACCAATCTACTCAAATTCTTTGAGGGGGTCAACAAGCATGTGGACAAGGGGGATCCAGTGGATATAATGTACTTAGACTTTCAAAAAGCCTTTGACAAGCCACAGTCTAGAGGCTTCTGAGCAAGTAGGCAGTCTGGGAAGAGGTGAGGTCGTTTGATCGTAATGGTTAAAGTAGGAAAAGGGAGGAATAATGGTCAGTTTTTAGAATGGAGTGAGAGGTAATAGTGGTGTCCCCGGGTTGTATCTGGGCCGTCCTATGTAATGTATTATAATGATCTGAAAGTGGGTTTAACAAACTGATTAAAAATACTCAAAATAGATTAAAGTCAGGCAGCTGCGAAGATCTGACTAAATGGGTATTGGGGCAACAAAATTGTTTATCAAAGTGTATTTCATTGCAAGTAAGCAATTGAAAATTAATTCCCAATCTATACATATAATAGTTGGATTTGGGGGGTTTTCTCATTAGTTATCATCTTTTCAAGAAGGATTTTGGACTGTGTGGGTTCTCTGAAAAGATCCACTCAATAGTTGCAGCGGCAGGTCAAATTGATACATGAGATGTGGGATCTAAGAAAGGATAATATAGGACAGAAATATCTATTGCCGTCTAATATAAATCCGATGGTATGCCCACTTTGATAATCTGTGTGGTGGCGTGGTCGGTAGCGTGGCCAGTCAAAAAGAATATTGGAATTGGAGAGGTCAGAAAGAACAAATGATTAGGGGTATGAGTTCGCTGTATTTATGGAGAGAATTAATAGGGGACTTAGCTGGAAAGGGCAACGTAAGTGTGAGAATGATAGAGGTCTATATCATGATGGTGTGGAGAAGTAATAAGGAGTGTTATTTGATCTTCTCATATACAGGATTGGTGGTCACCACATGAATTAATGGCCGAGGTTTTAAAATAAAAGGAAGTATTTTTTCATATAAAACGTACAGTCAACCTGTGGAACTCTTTGCCAGATGTTGTTGTGAAGGCCAAGACTACAACAATGCTCAAAAAAGAACTAGATACATTCCTGGAGGATAGGTCCATCAATGGCTGTTAGCCAGGATGGGCAGGGATGGTGTCCCTAGCCTCTGTTTGCCAGAAGCTGGGAATAGGCAACAGGGGATGGATCACCTGACGATTACCTGTTCTGTTCATTCCCTCTGGGGTACCTGGCATTGGCCACTGTTGGAAGACAGGATACTGAGCTAGATGGATCTTTGATCTGACTCAGTATGGCCGTTCTTATGGGTACATATTTTTGTTAAACACTAACACTTTACACGATTGTTGTGTGCGGCAGCTCTGAGAATGAAGCAGTTCTGGAGTGTAAAACACAGAACACACACATGGTGGAGGTCGGAAAAATGAAGGCATGTTAATACAGCATTACGACTGGCTCACAAGAAGATGCTGCCTGCCTATCTGTTGAATTTAAACAATCAATCTTCCACAGGTAAAGATAAGGTTCAAAGGCAAACATGAGGCAAAAAATGCAAATCTATGCCCGAATAGCAATAAGAAAATCAGTACTTAGAAATTTTCAAGGAAAGTAAAGACAGGTGCGAAGAGGATGTATTGCGCTGCACATACTGCAGCACTGAAGTCATTGCTCGCGCTGACTGAATGAAGGAGCATGTCAACAGCAAGCAACACAAGAAGCTTAAAGAAGAAAGCCAGCTTCGGGACAGTCAGTCAGTATCAGGAGCTTTCACCAGGGCTTTAATGAAAGGGAGGACACAGCACGAGTGTGTCAATGAATCTGTACATGCTCTTTGTTTCGCCCAATGATCCTGTTAATGGCAGAGGAGCCTATTGGTGACTTTATACGACAATCCTGTCCAACTGCAAAACCCCTTCCTAACACAGACAACCTCACTTGTAAGTATCTGAAAGAAAACGAAGACACTTCAGTACCTAAACTGATGGAATGACTTGATGGAAATGTGGTGCCTAATCTGATTTTTGACAAGTCTCCTGATGCTTTGGACCATCCGATTCTTGGCCTTTTGTTTTCAGGTTTTGATTTCAAGGCGAATAAACTGACATTGTTTTGTGCCGACATGACATTCATCCCCTCTGCCGATCATGTTTTGTTGACGCAGCAATAACTGGCATGTTTGAGATGTACCAACTAGCTTGGGAGAACGTGGTCACAGCTAACACAGATTCTGCTTCTTGCGTAGTTAAGTTGGCACAGAGATTAAACTCAATCAGAAACCAGAGCTGCTACTTATTACCTGTCTTCTCATCTAATTAACATTGCGCTGTCAACAGCTACTGCTACAGAGGACATGAAAGACATGAAATCTTGCATCGTGGATTTGGGGCTGTTTTCAAGCATGCAAACAAGCTGAAGGCTTTGTTTTACACAGTGTGAGATGAGTGCAGAGTCAACTGCTGTTTACCTACCCCTGTTGTGCCACATCGGTACTTCGCTGCCTGTCATGTAAATCACGTGTGGACTGTGTCACTGCATCTCCTAGATCATCCTGAGTTTGTTGATTCTAAAGCAAAAACTCCAAAGAGTCTAGCAAATAACCAGAATGACTGTGAGATTCTGCGCACCAAGGTAATGGTCATTGTTGAAAACTTGGAATCAGCGTGTGACACACAGAAAACACTGGAGTTATCTCTGACTACTGCCAACACGTTTGCCAATACAGACGTTTACCGGATCCTGACAACCAAAGCCTCAATCGAATTGAGCATAAAAGCTGCAGAAGATACAGAGAGAAAACCCAGCTGTTACTAGAAATTCTTCTGACCCTGAAATATGAGAAAACAAAAAAGTATTCAAAACCTTCGACACAACACCCCTAGTGCGAAATGGGAGATGACCGCTGTCATAAGTAGATAGGTAAGGGTTAATTTTCTTTTACCTGTAAAGGGTGAACAAAGGGGGAACCAAACACCTGACCAGAGGACCAATCAGAGACCTGGATTTTTTTTAAAGTCTGGGAGGGAACTGGAAACTCGGGGTCTTTTTGTTTTCCTCGGCTGTGAGTAAACAAGCTTTTCTTCTAACTCCATCTTCTTTCAAATATTCTACTATCAAGTGTGAGTACAAAGGAACCAAAGTAATCGGCTGTGATGTGCTTTGATTTGTATTTACATGGGTGTTGATTTGCTGGACTGGTTTAATTGGGCTATCTTTTAAATCAGACTGTTTATTCCTATTTTCTTATAAGCCATATTCCTGTATTGAGTTTCTTAATGCAGTATTATTGTTCTGTATTTTCTTTCTTTTTATATAAAGTTTCTTTTTAAAACTTGTGGGAGTTTCTTTTCCTAGTGAGGCAGAGGGGAGAGGAATTTCTGTGCCAGGCTAGGGGGGGAGGGAAAAGCCCAAGCTCTGTGTCTTACTTTCCTATTGTCCCAGGGCGGGAAAAGGCTACGGGACAAAGGGAGGGGTGAATCTCTTGTGTGAGCTGACTAGGTTTGAATGCATAGCCTCGGGGAAGCTAGATTGCCTCTCTGGTTGTATTCAAAGGGAATAGGACAGCATCGCACCGGCTAACCCAGGAAAGGGGGGGAAGCTGGGGGATGAGATAGAGGAGACCCAGGGGCTCTGGGTCTTGGAGGAGTCCCCCAAGGAAAAGTTTGGGGAACCCAAGGAGGCCGAAACCCTGGAAAACTTCGGCTGGTGGCAGCGAGATAAAATCCAAGCTGGGTATAAGCTTGGGGGAGGTTTACAGTAAACACTCAGATTTTGAACGCTAAGTCCAGATTTGAGACAGACGTTTACCACAACCGCGGCCTGTAATCTGAACCTCAAAGTGTTTGGTGCCAAAGATTCTTTTTGGAATGTCCTCCAGGTGTTGCACCCCTTCCTGAAGGTGAATTTTGCAGCAGACTATGATTGTTATGCCAGAGCATTTCAATCATTTACCACTAAATTTTAAATCTGAAAAGGGAATTTACTACTCACATGAACTTGCCTACCCCTGACAATGCGACACTGGATGTGCTGCCAGGCTTTGTGAAATAGTCAACCAGACACACTTCCCAACGTCACCAAAGTGGCACAGCGAGCTTGGAGTGTACCCCTGGATCTACCGACGCAGAGCGCTTACTGTCAAAGTTGGACTACCTCCAAGACAGCCAGAGGCTCAACACGAGTGAGGAGACTTTGGAAGAACATTACACGAGAGTACACAAACCAGGATTTCTGGATGAGCTACTAGCTCTGAGAGACAAAATATACCTTCGTACAATTAAGAAAAAAAAAAGCTTAAATTACAGCAGTAAAATGTGGATATTACAAAAGGTTTTTTTGTTTTTCTCCCCTCCCCTTAATTTTTTTTTATTTTTAACCTAATTTCATCCCAGTTTTAATGTTTGGAAAATAAACACTGAAAAGTTCCCAGATTTTTTTTTTTTTTTTTTTTTTACAAATAAAAACTGAAAACGCAGAACACTAACTGTACCGCATCCAACCAAAACCCCAGTGGAAGTTTCAGGTAGGTGGAAAGTAATTATTCGTGTTGGAATTTGGCGAGGAAACTGCAGCCAGCACCCAGAATTTGCCACGGGATCGCGGGTGACAAGGGTAAGACCTTGTCTTTAAGTCTCATTCAAAATATGAGCCCTCTTGCTACACAGCACCCCCTAGAGCCATAATGGGGCACTGAGTCAGTGCTGATGCAGCGGGAACAACCCTGCCCCCTACTGAATCATCCCTGTAGCACCAAGGCTGTACTGCCAAGTTCTGACCCCATTCCAAACCCACTTAGCCTGGTGGATCAGGTAAGACTGCAGCCTCAGGCCAGACTGCAGCTGAAAACGTTATTGCCCAATATAGTGTGAGTCCGTGTGTGGAAGGAAGGGGCTTCTCAGGCTCTCATCTGAGACACTATGAAGAGGGTAGATCCCTGCTGTGTGATGACAGCCAGCCTGTTCACTTCCCCCACCCCCACATACTCCCACTTACTTTGTTGAACCTGGCGAAGGGGTAATCCTTTCCCTCCTCTGCAGCCCTCCTCCAGTGGTAGAACATCGCCCCGTCTTTCCTCGCGGGGTTGGTGAAGGGCATCCACTTCCAGGGCCGTACTTTCTTGGAACCCAGCTTTGCCTTGACTGTGCGGTAGCCCTGCGTCGTGTCACTGGGCAGCAGTGGAGGCGCATCCCTGCAGAGCAGAGAAGACCAGGTTGAGAGAAGCACTGCACTCCTCTGGAGGGTCTTTACTATGGATCCTGGCAGCGCGGTAGGTAGTACAGGAGACCTAGGTTCAAGACCTATTCCTGGTTTTGCACTCCCCATGAAGGAAAGACACCACACACAGCTCCGGGGTAACACTCTGGCTTTGGGTCACGCAACAGCATCCACCCCCAATCGCCCTGAATCAACTCAAGCTCACCGCTGATGGGCTCCAAAGGGGAGTCAAAGCCACCACGATGTAAAGAGTGATGAGGGCGCCGAGCCTGCTAGCGAGGTCAGAGTCATTCTGTGTCAATGGAAAGTCACGTGCCTGGCTCGGAGATGGAGCACACAGCACAGAGGCGTTTGAAAGGAAGAGCTGACTGGAAAACAGACAGGCTAGAGACCTCTGGGCCGATGGCACAGTCCACTGCAAATGCCATATTTGGGGTTGGGAAGGAATTTTCCCCCAGATCACATTGGAAGAAACCCGGGGACAGGGTTCGCCTTCCTCTGCAGCGTGGGGCACGAGTCACTTACATGTTTAAACTAGTGTAAATAGGGGATCCTCCATAATCTGACGTCTTTAAATCAGGAGTTGAGGATGTCAGTAACTCAGCCAGAAGCTAAGGGTTTGTTACAGGGGTGAGTGGGTGAGGTTCTGTGCAATGAGCCACGAGCAGGAGGTCACACTAGATCATGATAGTCCCTTCTGATCTTAAAGTCTACAAGTTTGCGGCATAACGCTTGCGGAAACAAAAGCAGTTGTTACTCCCGGCGGCACATACAGGGGAATTAGATATAAAAGAGCATATATGCTGCCCCAGGCAAAGTAGCTCTGCAGTGACTGCACTTTTCTCATCACATGCACAGAGCAGAGCCTCCCCATTTCGGAATGAGAAAAAAATATAAACAAGAGAAACAAAAACAATAAAAAGCCTGGAGGAGATGAGACTCAAGGAGCTAAATTTTCAAAGGCTCCAAGTGTGACTAGGCCAGGCAATGACAGATTGGAGCCAGCGGTGGGTGCTAGTTCTCCCATGAGACTGTGCAGAACACTAACCAGAAGCGCTTACTTTTTATCGGAGTAGAGAAGTGCATAAACCTCTCGGTGCATCCCCTCCGGCCTCTTAAATGTCAGCGTCTCAGATGATTTCTTGGATTTTTTCTGAAACAGAAGATTTTGGCTACAGATTTAGAATTTAAGGCAGAAGAGACCATTCGATCACACAGACTGACTTCTTCTATATATCACCAACTATTATATTTTACCCAGTTATCCCTGTATAGAGCCCAATAACTTGTGCTTGGCTCCAGAAAGATATCATGTCTTGACTTGAAAACATCAGGTGATGGGAAATCCACCACCTCCCTTGGTAGTTTGTTCCAGTGGTTAATCAGCTTCACTGTTAAAATGTGGGCCTGATTTCTTACTGAATTTCTCTGGCTTCTGCTTCCAGCCATTGGTCCTTGTTCTGCCTTTCTCGGCTAGATTAAAGTCTTTTACTACCTGGACTTTTCTCCCCAGGAAGTACTTCTGTAATAAGCCTCTGTCCCAAATCTGGACCTTAGCGTCCAAAATCTGGGTGCTTAGCATGAACCTCCAAGCTTAATTACCAGCTTGGATCTTATCTCGCTGCCACCAATCAGGATTCTGAGTACCTGATAAACTCTCTGGTCTCCCCAAACCTTTCCCTGGGGGACCCCCAAGACTCAGATGCCCTGAGCCTCCAACAAAGGGAAATAACCCACTTCCCTTCCTGCTCTTTACTTCCTCCCAGATTTTCCCGCCCTGGGGATACTAGGAGATTTCCCTGCTTCAATCCCTTGAAACACAAAACAGAGAGGACGATTTACCTTCCCCCCTCCTTCTTCTCCCCCCTCCCAGTCTTTCCCTGAGAGAGACAGTACTCCTGGCACAGAGATTCCTATCCCCTTGCCTTAACTAGGAAAAGAAAATCCAACAAGTTTTAAAAAGAAAGCTTTATATAAAAAAGAAAGAAAAAACACATGACAAGATCACAGCATCAAGATGACATAACACAGGGCTATTGCTTAAAAGAAAATATGAATAATCAGCCTTATTCAAAAAGATATCCAATTTAAACATTCCAGCAACTCCACACATGTAAATACAAAATACAATATAAACCTATTGCTTTTCCTTTTGTACTCACAACTTGGGAACAGAAGGGTAGAAAGAAGCTTGGAGATAGAAAAAAAAAAGCTCTTCCCTCATAGCCGAGAGAAAACAAACAGGCAGAACAAAGACAAAACACACCCAGAAGTTCCCTCCCTCACTTTGAAAAATCCGGTTTCCTGATTGGTCCTCTGGTCAGGTGTTTGGTTTCCTTTGTTAACCCTTTACAGGTAAAAGAAACATTAACCCTTAGCTGTCTGTTTATGACAACTTCTACACTGTAATCACGTCACCTCTCAGTCTTCTCTTTCATAAACTCAACAGACTGAGCTCTTAAAGTCTCTCACAGTAAGGCATTTTCTCCAGCCCTCAAATAATTTTTGTTGCTCTTTTCTGCACCCTCTCCAGTTTTTCAACATCTTTTTTAACATGTGGACACTAGAGCTGGACCCACTATTCTGGTATCGATCTCACCAATGCTGCATACAGAGAGAAAATCACCTCCCTACTCCTCCAGCTAGCGCTTTTTGAATATCAGGACATTAGAGCTCTTCTATTCTTCTGGAGTTATCCTAGTATTCCAAGATTTATAAAAATTAACATCAGTGAACCAGAGATCTCTTCAAGACAACTCTTTTAGGACTCTTGGTTGCAAATTATCCAGGCCTCTTGATTTTTAAGTATTTATTTCTAGGAAATATTGTTTAACACCCTTAGTTACTAAGATACTGAAAACTACTTCAATGTCCTGCAGCCTTCCAAATACAGAACAGAAATATTGACGGGACACTTCTACCTTTTCTGCATCATTAACAGTTTTACATCTCCACCTAGTAAAGGCCATATACCATTCTTGGAATTTTCTTTTGTTACTAATATACTTTAAAAACTCCTTATTTTCCTTAGTCCTGCCAGCTGTAGAGTTTTCCCTTATGATTTATATTGATATATATTTCCGAACTTATATTATTATCTATTTCCCCTTTACTCCATTTGTCATATGTTGCTTCTCCCCAGCTGCTGCCTTCACTCTGTCATGGAGCTAGGATAGGATTTTAATCAGTTGTCCTCTTTCTTGATTGTGGTTTTTTGGCGATCTAAGACACTTCCTTTAAAACTCCCAATTTTCATTCACATTTTTCTGTCTACATATTTCCTCTGAATCAATTTTGCTCAATAATTTTCCTCAGCTTTGGGAAATTAACACTTTGGAAGCACCAAGTATATATATTACCAGTTGGTGCTGTACTCTGTTCGCTCATATTGAATGTAATCATGTCATGATCTCTGGTCCCTAGGCAACTTCCACCCCATTGATAAATTCATCTTTATCTGTCATAATGATGTCTAACACAGAGTTACCTCAAGTTACTTTTGCATTAGAAAATGATCTATATATTTTAGAAACACTAATGGTGTTTTACTACTGGCTGCATAAGACCTCTGAAGTGTGTCTCCCAAACTGAAGTCCCCCCTAACACTGTTGATCTTTCCACACATTACAGACAGATGTTTAAGGAGTAACACATCCTGAACTCTGGTCTCCACTGGTGGCATACAACAGATCTGCACCAATTCCCCATCCCTGGCTTTGTTAGTTAGCACATTGATCCATATGTATTCAAGATCTTGTGAGTCTGAGTCATCCATAACTTTCAAACAAGTAATGGGCTCTTTAAGGCAGAGTGCCCCGCCCCCACAACTCTTTTACCCACTCTGTCCTTCCACAGGTCATTGCTAGTGATTTTAACACCCCAATCATGCACACTCTCTTATCAGTTTGCAGTAATGCCGTTATATCAGTCTTTGCACTGATGAGAAGGCAGCCCCAGGGTTCTGCACTTCTGTGTGGAGACAGACATTTCAATGGAGAGGAAACAGTGGCTGGGGAGTGCTTTGAGTGCGGTGGCATTTTATTATTACATAGTTTCATCTCAAATTGGAGTCTGGGACCTATGCTACAGTTGTGGTTCTCTTGGATCTGGAGTTCCTGTCCATCTCTCTGTTTATGTTGTCCCATCCTCATACTGTCTGAGCACAACAATGACCCTGTGAAGTATGGAAGAAGTATTATACCCATTTAACAGATGGGAAACGGGGGTACAGTGCACATTTTCTTAATACGAATAAGGCCTAAATGACTTGCCCAAGGACACACAGAGATCCTGTAGTCAAGCCAGAGACATAGCTCGGGGTCTCCTAAGTCCCAGTTTCAACACCTTAACCCCAAAGCCTTCCCTTCTTGAGTTTGCCAGACATTTGGCTGTTTAGATTTCTGACAAAATGTTTGGATTCTGTGAACATAACCCTCTGGAATACAAGGAGATGAGTAACTGAAGATATAGGGAAGCCAGGAGATGGAAGTACATGTAAGATGCCGATATTCCATGGAAATGCCCAAAGTAAACCACTGTAATAGTGAGAAATATTTGTTTTCCTCCAATTCTTTCAGTTATAGTCATTTGAGATGACGCTTGTGAGAACAGTAGGTAAAAAGTTTTCAGACACAAGTGTGATTTTCAAGTTGGTGACCAGGGCAAAGAGTTCAGGGCCATAACCCCAGTACCTTATCAGAATTGATGATGTCCTTCTTACTGATGGTTCCCGTGTTCTCTGACTCCACACCCCCCAGCTCCAGAATATCCCGCACATCTGCACCCGTTGCCATCTTGCTCTCTAGAGGAAGAAACACAGCCGTTAAAACAAGAGCCCTAGGAATGGGCATCCACAGGGCATATATGCAGATTGTCCTCTGTAAAATTAACCACTTTGCACATCCCCCTCCCGTGTACAACACCCTTGCCCCTCCTCCCCACAGAGCAAACAGACCAAGTTATTCATCCTCATTCAGCAGAAACACAGCTTTGGAGCGGAGCTCAGAGCTGGAGCGCAGAGCAGCTCCGGAGCAGTGGAGCTGCAGGTTTTTGCTGGAGCTGGAGCGGAGCCAGAGCACAGCTCCAAAGCCCTGAGCAGAAACTTTATTTGATTCTAAAATGGACTTTATTCTTCAGATGCTTAGCGACAGAAAATGAGGGGTACCAGTGAGGGGTACCTGTTCCTGGAAAAGAACATAGGCATCACCATACAGGCTCACACCAATGTATTTTTAGCCCAATAACCTGTCTCTGAAAATGACCAGCACAAATTGCTTCAGACATCTTAAAAACAGCCAAATTATTTTGACAAGGAGGACAGAGGTCAAGTCTAAAACTACTGACAAGCTGAGAGAAAAAATGACTTTTCCAACATAAAATAATGAAAAATTTACCAAATATTTTAAACTTTATACATACTGCACCAACGGAGATGCAGCCACCTCTGGTGTGGTGCCTGCTGTCACACAGTGAAAAAGGGACATTTCTAGCCAAATGCTGTCTCGCTATCACAACAGTGACCCCACTGGATCTTTAGTGCCCACACAGAGCAGAGAAGGACAGCATTTGTAAGGTCTTATCCAAAGCTCAACACACAATAAAGTGCCTGGAATTCTACTGATTTATTGTGGATCCAGGGCTGTTGAGATTTGAACCAGTGGTTCCAGGAAGACTAGCCATCTCAAACCTGATGGTTAAACCGCTAAAATAGCCCCTCCTAGATCTTCATCTTCTAAGAGTATAGAAGATTCCCACGGATGACTGCTCATCCATTCAGATACCCAGCCAGTTAAAAGAGGATGACTTTTATTAGAGCACATTCCTCACAGGCACCAGTACGGCTGTGCTGCTTTCCCATGGGCTCAGTAAAAATAAACTTTTCAAGGAAAATCCTGGTATGTGAGAAGCTGCCACTTGCCCAGGTGGGATGGGGTTTGAAAATCATTCCTGTTACCCACCCGGATCCCAGACTTCCACTCTGTACAGACCCCCTCCCACTGCAAAGGCTGCTAGCGCTGACTTCTCCTTGGGATTTATCTACAGGAGAAAATGCAAAATGACACCTCAGTCACAGCCCAGGGGTAAAACTGGCTGGGATTTCCCTGGCGTGCTGAGATGGCGATTAAGGTCCACTGGGTTCTAGTGGATCCATTTTCAAATCATGATGGATGTTTTTCTAATGGCTCTGCCCTAGGAATTCTTGGGGGCAGCTCTCTAGCCTGTGCTATACAGGGGTCAGACTTGATCAGAATGGTCCCTTCTGGCCTTGCATCTGTGACCTCTCAGGGCATCCCACTGGAATACACATTCCCCAGGGCCCATTAATCCCTGCCCCAGCTCAGGAGCCACCAGAGCAAACGCCCTCAACCCCTGCCCAGAGACCCTATGTCCAGCCCCTCCCTCCTGGACCTCGAGCCCATCCTCAGCCCCCCCTCAGCCCCTCCCCCCATGGCTCTGACCCCATCCTC
>NW_027424262.1:1005680-1010023 GCF_003597395.2 Chelonoidis abingdonii | reverse complement strand
CCAACCCCAACCCTAAACCTAACCCCTACCCCTAACCCCTAACCCCTCACCCTCACCGTAACCCTAACCCTAAACCCTAACCATAAACCTTAACCCTAACAGAAACCTAACCCCTGACCCTGACCCCTGACCTGATCCTAATCCCTGACCCCTAACCCTGAGCTAACCCTACCTGACCCTAACCCTGACCCTGACCCCTCCCCAACCCCACCCTACCCTTACCCTAAACCCTCACCCTGACCCCTGACCTTAACCCCTGACCCCACCCTAGCCCTACCCTAACCCTCACCCTAAGCTCAACCCTAACCCTAACCCTAAACCCTAACCCTAAACCCCCACCCCCACCCCAACCCTAAGCGTAACCCTAACCCCTAACTCTAAACCCTAGCCCTAGCCCTAAACCTGACCCTGACCTAACGCTAACCCAGCCCCGCCCAACCCCAACCTAACCTAACCCCTAGCCATAATCCTAGCCCTAACCCCAACCCTGACCCCTAACCCCTACCCTGACCCCGACCCAATCCTAACCTAAACCCTTAACCCTGACCCCGATCCCGACCCCACTATCCTAACCCTAACCCTAACCCTAACCCTCTAGTCCCGAAACCTGATCTGACCCCAACCCCTAACCCAATCCTAACCACCCCGATCCTAACCTAACCCTACTCTGACCCTAACCCCTAACCCAACCCTAACCTATCTGTAGCCCTAACCCTCACCTATCTGACCCAACCCAACCACCCACCCCAACCCTACCTCACCCTAACCTATGCCTATCTCAACCCTAACCCTACCCCACCCTACCCTACCCCACACCCTACCCCTAACCCAACCCCAACCCCAATCCTGACCTAGGTTAGGTCAGGATCTGGGTCAGGTGAGCTCTGAGACAGCACTGCTGCCAGCCAGCACCACAGAAGTCAGGGTGGCAGCGGGCTGTCCCAGGATGCATTACTCATTGCTCTCTGGTGCCTCCTCCTGGTTACTCTGGATTAGCTCTTGAGATGACTCTCCTGTCCACATTGAACACCATAGTTCTGTCCTTCCCTCCCAAGGCCTAGCTCCAAGGTCCCTACCATAGAACCATAGCAGCCCCTCTTTACTAGAATTCAAAAAAGATATTTTAAGCCTCACATTGGCTGCCAATTAAATGGGTAAACTACTCTTTGAAACATTATTTAGAGCTTTGATTTTGCTTGAAAAAGCTATTAATTTTAAAGGAATTCACTAACAATGTGTTAATCATTTGTAATCGAATGATTACCAGTAAAATTTTTTCCATTTAATTTCAAATGTTACTTTCCCATTATTATCGCACTCAATAGAATTTTGGCTGTTTATATATTTACCATGAAACAAGTTTTTATCCTTAAGAGCATTTGTAAGCTTTTCAAGGGTTAAAACTACTGAAACAGAAAAGCAAACAGGATGAGGCAGTGAAATTGTTCGATACTCCATAAACCTCCATCACCACACACCACCTACTTACTAAAATCGCTATTGGGAAAAGTCCTTTGCTTGTTTCCCCATCTATAATTGATGGGGATGATCACACACCTTCCTTTGAATCTGTGAATGAAAAGCCCTGCCTAGGACCTAAAAAAGCTTGTCCAATTATGCTAACACTAGACCCCAGTTCTCAGCATACCTTCTTGCCTTGGTTTCGTTTGAAGCAGAATGCACAAATCAGTTACTGAAAACTTCTTTATGCTGCAGATTTCTTGTTCACTGATGGCAAAAAAGCTCTGATTTATAAAGGTAGAAATCTGTCTTTTCCACTACCAGGCCCAAAAGGATTTGGCCCTGTTCCTACAAACACAGTGCACACGAGCTGTGCTACACATACCTATGCAGTCGCGGGTATTCCAGGAGCGGGCCCATCCCCAGCACCCAGCACATACAGAGAATGGCATTCAATCAGGTGCCACCAGGGTCGTTAACGGGACATCTGTGATCATAGCTGGTACGAACAGCTGCGAATAGCGGGCACTGTTAGGGGATGTGGATTGGGCCCCAGCTGCAGTCTGCTCATATACCCTCTATGATAACCGGCTGTATACTTCCGAACTGGACATCATTGTGGCTGTTTACTGGCGCACTGTGGCCAGCCTGACAGTACTTCCATCATGCAGCCTGAGGTCCCAAGGACAAGCGCTGCAGGCGTCGGTGGTTTTATCACTAAGTATCTGCCTCGGGTCGCGCACGCGCTCACTCGCCCTGGACATACTTGATGAGCTGGGAACCGAATTATGTTACCAGATATGAAAACCGTAGTATTTGTGTCGACTGTAAACAGTCCCGTTGATAGTTGATGTTGTTTGTGCGGAACGTTAAAACTGGTGCTGTCCGTGGCTTATCGTAGTTAACTGCGCTGGGTTTTGTAGTGTGGTGCCGCCATGTTGTGGGGGTGTTGTTGCTTTGTTGGTTGGTAGTGTCGGCTTGAATGAGGTTGCCTATTTCCTGGGAGATGCGCATGGTCCTGGAGAGTTGTTGTTGAGGCGGCTAAGCACGTGAATACTATGTTCTCCTACGTTAGGACAGTGGCGTCCAGAAAATGTATTCACTACGGTGCTATCTGGTTCTTCGAGACTAACCCGTAGTCGCTTTCGACGCGGAGAACAGCGACTGGATTATGAGTCAATTCGCGGTCTGCGGGGCCGAGAGAAGATTTGCCCTGGCGAAACGGACCGAAGTCTTACAATAGTGCTCTCTCTAATAGGTCCCAGGGGGGAACTGTGTTCGATGAAGGCGTTTGCGGGCGCATGCTCTCTCTAATAGTTGTCCCTTGGGCGTGTATTGATACGATCCGGTAATTGCTTGGCGCCGAAATTGCTCTTCTTGTTTGTCTGATATTGTCGCCGTTTGCGGAATGAGCTGTCCCGGAAGTCTTTTCCCGCCAGTGCTCCTTCTTGTTAGGCTTGTCCTTGGGCGGAACGGACCGAAGTCTTTCGTCACAGTGCTCCCTCTAATAGTGGCCACTGGGGGGATACGGCACCGAAGTGGCGATTTTTCGTGAGAGTTCTCTCTCTATGACTAGTTGTTCCCTATTCGAGTGTGGGTTGCTCGTTAGGGGACCGGAAGAAATTCTGGTCTAGTTGTGCTCTAGTTAGACCCTCACGTAATCCTAAACCCTAACCCAACCCCAACCCTAACCCCCAACCTCTACCTTTGACCCCCGACCCTGGACCCCCTAACCCTAACCTAACCCTAACCCCTAACCCCCTAACCCAACCCCAGGCCCCTAAACCCTAACCCTCACTCTAACCCCCTAACCATAAGCCCCTAAACCCCTAACCCCCCCACACCCTCACCCTAAACCCCAACCCTAACCTTAACCAATCCTCACCCTCACTGCAACCCCTGACCTCAACCCCTACCCCTAAACCCTAACCCCTCACTCTCACCCCCACCCTGAGCCCAACCCCTCACCCTAAACCCTTAACCTGAACCTCTACCCCCCTAACCCCAACCCAGCCCTAGCCCTAGACTCTTGACCCTTCACCCCTGACCCTAACCCCTAAACCCTAACCCTTGAACCCCAACCCTAAACCGAAACCCTGACCCTGATCCCTCATCCTCACCCCTAGCCCTCCCCTTGACCCTGCCCCTATCCCATCCCTCACCCCAACCCTGACTCTGACCCCTGACCCTTGATTCCTAACCCCTAACCCTGACCCTAACCCCCACCCTCCCCTAACCCCAACCCAACCCTAAACCCTGACTCTCACCCTCACCCCCAATCCTAATGCCTACCCTGAACCCCCAACCCTCACCCTAACTCCTAACCCCTCACCCTGGCCCCTAAACCCTAACCCTTACCCCCTAACCCAACCCTCACCCCAGCCCTGGCCCTAACCTAGCCCTAGCCCTCACCCCAAACCCCCTAGCTCTAACCCTAGCACCTAGCCCCTAACCCTAGCCCCTAACCCCAAAACCCTGACCTGACCCTGACCCCAAACCCCACCCTCAACCCTAACCCAACCCTCACCCTCAACCCTAACCCCAACCCCAACCCAGCCCTAGTCCCTTGACTCCCGACCCTAAACCCTAACCCTAAATCCTAACACCCTCACCCTAAACCCTAACCCTAATCCCTAGCCCTAACCCCTGACCCCTACCCCTAACCCTAGCCCTCCCCCTAAACCCCAACCCTAAACCCTCACCCTGACCCCTAAACCCCTAAGCCCTAAGCCTCACCCTCACCCCGACCCCTAACTCTGACCCCTGACCCCCAACCCTGACCCCCTAACCCCAACTTGAACCTCTAACCCAACCCTAAATCCCAACCACACCCTCAACCCCCAATCCTCTAACCCTAACCCCAAACCCCTAACGCTCTAACC
>NW_027424262.1:995405-1005564 GCF_003597395.2 Chelonoidis abingdonii | reverse complement strand
AACCCCTACCCTCACCATCACAACCCTAGCCCTAACCCCCAACCCCTGACTCTCCCCCTTCCCTTAACCCTAACCTTGACCCTAAACCCTCACCCCTACCCCAAATCCTAACCCCTACCCTCACCCTAAATCCTAAACCTAACCCCTCACCCTACCCCTAACCCCAACCCGACCCCTATCCCCTAACCTAAACCCTAAGAACCCTACCCCTAACCCCCCCTCCTCTTCACCCCTAGCCCCAAACACTCATACAGTGAAATCACTCACAAACATACAGCACCAGCATGATGGACAAATAGAAAAATATTCACTACTCTTCAGGTTATAGTATGACTCAAGACTGGATCTGGAAACACCTGCAAATATAAAGAAAGCTTGACTGCAAACATGGTTTAAAACATTACTCACAGGGCTCCAGACAACTGAGTAGGAAAAAATACAGGTTAAGAGGAAAAACTCCTACTATATATTACAGTCTCCACAGACCAGTCCCCACCTCACCCAGGGAGAAAACTGCTATGCTTCTACAACAGTCCAACACCTTGGACATGCTATCAGTACTAGATATGTGTATTTAACAGAATCAACCCCCAATGTCTTCCCTCCCAATGAAAATAAAAATAACACACAAATCAAAACACACTATTAACAACCTGAAATGAAAAAAAAGCACATTACACAGAAATAAGGACAGAAAAACAGTACATTAACCACAAATACATGTCATTATTACCCCATATCAATACACATCATGACTATAAACACCCATACAAGCACCTCTGCACATCTCTGTCAACCAACACAAAGCCAAATGACTTCCTGCAACAAGACTCCAGCTTATATACTGCCTAAGCTCCACCCCCTCCATTTCCCAGCATGCCTTAGAAGCCAAAGGCAGCTATAAATACAGACTCAGGCGACACAGAAACCCTTTAGTTCATTCTTAGCTTAGCAGCAGCAAGGACTGTTTGTTTTGATGTATTAATCAGCCTTCCTTCTTACAATACAAATTTATAGAAGACAAACTCTTTCACCAGGTAACACTATAATTACCATATTTTAGGTTCCTAAAAAGAAAATGCTATCTAGAGGGAAGAGTGGACTCCACAGTAGGTGCAGTTGGGGGCTGCTGAAAAAGAGGTATCTCAACAGTGCTGGAGGGGTTTGCTTGTATTGTGAGACGGGGTAATGGAAAGATTACTTGGCTGGTGCTCGAGGGCATACCTACAGCCTCACGCTCAAGATGGAGGGCAGTGTCAGTCCCTGTCAAGCTTCCCAGACACCTGATACAGGCCAGAGGCACCATCCCCATGAACAACTTTAGGAAAAATGGCAACCTGTGCAAACTTGTACTTCGCCCCTGGGCTACCTCCCCCCATCCCCTGCACACCCCTCTGCTTCCTCCAAGTGCTTAATTTACATAGACAAAGGTCACAGAGCTCAGCCCTGGCACAAATTATGCACTGATGGGCAGCCAGAGCGCACTGGCCACCCCCCGCACACACACACACACACACACACACACTTCTTGCCCCCTGACAGCCCACCCCTGGGACTCCTGTCCCATCCAACTCCACCTGTTTCCTGATGGCCCCCCCAGGACCCCTTTCCCCATCCACCCCTCCATGCTCCCTGTTCCCTGCCCACCACCCCCTTCCTGACTGCCCCTTCAGACCCTTGCCCCCATTCAACCCCATTCCCCATCCTCTGACCACCCCAACTCCTAGCCACACCCTTGCCCACCACCCCAAACTCCCCTGCCCTCTAGCCAACCCCCTCCTCCTTGCCCCCTTACCATGCTGCCCGGAGCACCAGTGCCTGGCAGCGCTACAGCCACACACCATGCAGCAGAGCACTGGGTCAGGCCGGGCTCTGCAGCAGTGCTGCCCCAGTAGCTCGCAGCCCCGCCGCCCAGAGCATTGCACCAGCAGTGGGGCAAGCTGAGCCTGTGGGGGGAGGGGGGAACAGCAGGGGAGGCGCCAGGGGCCATAGTTTGTCCACCTCTGTCTTAAGGCAACACCATCACCCCCAACAGCATCACAGACATAAGGGTCACATAGCATATTGCCACCCTTACACATCCACTGCTGCTGCAGCTTGTGGTGCCTGGCACTCATCATGCAGCTCAAGACCGACTTCATGCTGTCACACAGGGGGTTGCAACTTCCCAGAGCCCACAGCCCTCTGGCCACTCATGGTTCACCAGAGGCAACATTTCATATTTGTGGGGAAGGCAATTTTAATAGATTCCTGGGGCTATCTGAGCACCTGAAAATGTCAGGTTTCTTGCATATAATAACCTAGATACAGTATGTCTGTCAGCAAAACTCTAATTCTTATATTGAAAAATAAATAAAAAAATATAAACTTAAAATGTGGCTTTAATTGGAGTTTGTGTATATGAAAGGCCTTGGCTACACTGGCGCTTTACAGTGCTGCAACTTTCTCACTCAGGGGTGTGAAAAAACACACACTTGAGCGCAGCAAGTTACAGCGCTGCAAAGCGCCAGTGTAAACAGTGCCCCAGCACTGGGAGCACGGCTCCCAGTGCTGCAAGCTAATCACCACGGGGAGATGGAGTACCTGCAGCACTGGGAGAGCTGTCTCCCACCGCTGGCACCGCGACCACACTCGCACTTCAAAGCGCTGCCGTGGGAGCGCTCCCGCAGCAGCACTTTGGAGTTTCGAGTGTAGCCAAGCCCTAAGTTTAGAACAATCAGAAGATAATATAGCAAGACAGTCAGGAGCAGTGCCACAGCTTTTTGCCGCCCTAGGTGGCAGCGCTCCTCCTCTGAGCATTCGGCGGCAGGGGGGTCCTTCCGCTCCACATCTTCGGGGCTCTTTGTTGGTGGGTCCCGGAGTAAGTGAAGGATCCACCACTGAATTTCTGCCAAAGACCTGGAGCGGAAGGACCCCCCCCCCCGCCTTTGAATTTCCACGGAGGGTGGCAAAATGCTGCCCCCCCAAATCCTGCTGCCCTAGGCAACCACCTAGGGTCACCTAGTGGAAGCGCCAGCCCTGAAGACAGTCCCACTCCCAAGCCTCAGGGTGTCAGTACTGGAGCTTTAACACAGATATCAGAAACACAAGTTTGATATTTTGTACACTATCTTTAGTACAGCTATATACAAATTGAGAAAATAAGCAGATTTTAAGCAGCATTTATTTAACACATACTCTGTGTTACTGCCATTAGCTAGTCAAAATTAAGTAAATGCTTTTTAGCACAATGAAAAACCACTCACTAAAAAAAAAATAAGATTAATGTGTTGTTTTCTCTTTTATTAAGAAAGGAAATTCATTTCTCTAAATATTTGTGCATTTATGTTTACCAATCAAAATCATGTACATGACTTCCTAACATTTGATTTCATCATGGCTATTAGTATCGTACATGGAACCACATTTATTTTCATACAAGTGTATTTTTAGTGATATCTGTAAAATAACTTAACAATTTGAAAATAAGCAACCTTCATCTGCAGTGTCTAAAGTTGTGAGTAGAAGCAGAATTTGTTCTAGCAGGATACTATTATTTGATTGTCTGACTTTTATCATCATACTGTGCTTTATCATTGTTATTTTAAATAATGAATGACAATTATGCCACCCAGAACAGGTTAGGCATTTTAGAACTCATTTCTACCTTAACTTTAATGCTTTGAGTAGTAAAATTATGAAATGCACAGACCACAGAAAAAAAATAAACTAACAGCACTGTAATCCTCAAACTTTGAAATGACCATGCACATACATTCTCTGCAATTTTATTCTTTCAAAGGAAATCATAACAGTACAGGCATGTATTTGAGAGAGAGAGGGGCTGTGTGTGTTTGGGGAGTGAGAGACAGCACACACTCACGTTAAGCAGAGACCTCACTAATCAGAAGGCTTGTTCAGTCCATCAGCAGCACTCAGCATCTCCCACTCATGACCTAGAAGCAACATCACAGACTCATGTCACCCCCTACCCCTGCTCAGCAGAGACCATGTACAAAGGCAATGGAATTGTGATACCCCAACATTAGCCCCTGCCCTCTGCACAGCAGACAAGAGGTTCCCAGGACCAGCTTGGCCAGGGGCTGCTCCAAATGTGGGGAGGATGCAAGAGTAGGGGCACTGGAACAGAGGGCACCAGGGAGCCATGCCCCATCACTTTTAATATTACTTTCTACAAGCCATAAGAGCAAAGAAACACCCTTGTTTCTCAACAAGATAGTATTTAGGACACACCTCATGTTCCCATGAGGACTACTGTTGATGACATACCTCTTGTTTATGTAGTGTCAGTATTCATTACACACCTCTTGTTTCTGGAGTGGACAATATTCAAGACACAGCTCATTTCCGGAGAGAATATTATTCAAGACACACCCCCTGTTCCCAGGAGGAGTGCTATTGATTATACACATCTTGTTTCTGGGGGGACAGTATTCAGAACACACCTGCTGTTTCCAGAGGGGACAATATTCAGGACACACCTCTTGTTCCCTGATGGGACATTATTCAGCACACACCCCTTGTTCCCAGCAGGAGTGCTATTGATAAATAGTTCTTGTTTCTGGGGAAGACAGTATTCATTACACAACTCTTGTTTCCAGTGGGGACAGAATGTGTGACATACCTCTTGTTTCCACAGGTGACAAGTATTCAAGACTCATTTCTTGTTCCCAGGAAAAGTATTATTAATGACACTGCTCTTGTTTCTGCAGAGGACAATATTCAGGGGATACTCCTTTCCAGAGGAGACAGTATTCATGACACACCCCTTGTTTCCGGAGGGAATTCATAACTCATCTGATGGTCGCAGAAGGGACACTATTCAGCACACACCCCTTGTTCCCTGGGGCAGTACTACTCATAACTCTTGTTACCAGAGGGAACGGTATTCAGAACATACCCTTTGTTTCCAGAGGGGACAGTATTCAGCGCACATCCCTTGTTCGCAGGAGACGTCCTATTGCTGACAGAACTCTTATTTCTGCGGGGGACAATATTCAGGGGGTGCCCCTTGTTTCCAGAGGGCATTCATAACCCATCTCCTGTTTCCAAAAGGGACACTTTTAAGCACACACCCCATGTTCCCAGGGGCAGTACTATTGATGACACGACTCTTGTTTCCCGAGGCGACAGTATTCAGGACACACCCCTTGTTCCCAGATGGGACAGTATTCAGCGCACACCCCTTGTTCCCAGGAGGAGTACTATTGATGACACACCCCTTGTTTCTGCTGGGAACAGTATTCAAGGGACACCCTTTGTTTCCAGAGAGCAGGGTATGCAGAACACATCTCATGTTCCCAGAAGGGACAGTATGCGGGACACACGTCTTGTTCTCAGGAAGGCTACTATGAATGAGTTACCCCTTCTTTCTGGAGAGGACACTATTCAGGACACACCCCTTATTCCCAGACAGGACTGTAGTCAGAACCCTGAACCTAACCCTACCCTAACCTCGCCCCAACCCTATCTTCCTAACCCCAACTCTAAACCTTAATCCCAACCCTAACAACCCTAGCCCCAACTCCTAACCTGACCCTATCCTCACCCCCACCTTAGCCCCCTAACCCAATCTAACCCTAAACCTAACCCTATTCATGTTCTAAATGCAGACACTGAGTCTACTCCCCAAAAGCAACCCCACACTTGTTAAATTTTACATTCCTTTCACTGTTACTCACAGGATTCCATCTAAAATGATACTTTCACTTACTCATCATTAAACACATATAACGCTGTCAACCCTCACGGTAAGAACACCCATGTGCCCTGCTACTGACTCAACCTACACAACTCCCTGCTGATATTATGCATAATGGATCCTTCAACATACATGTACACTTCTTTCCTTTTATTAAATGTGGGTGGGTGAAGGCAAGTGCCTCAGACCCAGATCTCACAAACTAATCCCCATACGTCCTCACAGCACAATGAAATCTCTGCCAAGCTGCTTCATCTAATGCCTGCACCATTCAGTATAGCTACACTTAATACTTTGAATGCAGCTGGAGTGAATGCAGATAATTCCCAGCAGCTATTGCCAGCTCAAAGGAGGAGGAGATAAGATTGCCCTGGCACATGCATTAATTCTGTATTTCCTGATTTTCAGAGGTTTGAGTTTTGCTGGGCTTGACATTCTGGAAAGGCACAAGCTACCTCCAGGCAACCATAACTCTGTGTTAATGAAGTTTTTTTGTCAGTAAATCAAAGCAGACACTTCATTAGGATCTATGCAGTTCAGTATAAACATAAACTTCAATAGTAACCAGATTTTGCAAATGCTCTTCCACTATTTGTAAAACAAGAAGCCATGAGTCTTCAGAAATACTGCTGTACAACAGCTAACCCACAGCCTTGGGAGGTACTCTATTCCTTTTGCAACACTCTGATTTGCAGCATAACCTCCATGAATACAACAAACCAGGGCTTGGCCTGTAAAAATTAACTATGAAAAAAGCTCTAGTTGGTTCAGAATGCAACAGTCTGCCATCCCAATAGCATAAACACATGGCCTTTTGCGCACTGGGTCCCTATGGAATGTAGACTTAAACATTTATCTTCAAAACCTGCCACCACAGTTGTTTACACTGTCTGAGCAAACAATCTCGCTATCCATAGCCATCACATCCCACAATGGCTATATTCCTCAGAGAGTATGTGTGGTCCATACTATACAAGCATGCATATCGCTGTACTGTATGTGTGTGTGTGTTGCATGCTGCACACGTATGCATCTCTCGTGTGTGTGATGCACACTATATACACTTGCAAATTGTTCTACTGTGCGTGTGTACATGGTGCACACTATACACGTACACGCTACAGTGTGCATCTCTGCTGGGTGTGCAGGCTATACGTGTCTCTCTGCAGACGGCGTAGCTCTCAGCCACCAACGGCTGTTACATGGTTCCGCTCGGAACCGCCACTTCACCCCGCTACAAACCTGAGCACTGCATTGTGGGAGATGTAGTGTAACGTCCGCTGCCTCCATTTCCCACCAGCAGTTGCGGCCCTTCGGCACCACAGGAGATATCTGTGGTGTCCCTGCTCTGCCCAGTGCACCACGGGAGTTGTGGCTCCAGTTTGCTGCAGGAAACCCCAGGCCCCCACTACTCCCGGACCACCACCACCCCCGTCAGTCCTCGCCAGGCGCCCCCATTCTTAATCCCGTCCATCTCCGCCCGCTTCTACCGCCGAGTCCGCACCAGTTCCCCCAGTCGGAGAACCAGGGCAAGTTGAGCACTTACCGTGGCAAATAAACTTCCAGTCGTTGGCCCCAGTGGGACGCCATTAAGAGCGTGCCGGGACAACTTCCGGTCCAGTTCCCAGTGGGGCCTTGTTAGAAACGTACCCGGTCAGTTTCACGTCCGGTCACTAGGCAGGAAGCTGGAGGTCTCCCCGGAAGGCTGCGACTTGCTGGGGGTGCCGCCATTACCCCAGGTCGGAGGAGCAGGCAGCGCCCGGCATGCTTCTTCTTACTGCACCGTGAAGGATACGCGCGAACAACAGAGTAATGTACGGCTACTCGCAGGGCCTAATACCTCATGGCAGTTAGAGCATCGAGGCGCAATGAATCATGGAAGATGCTGTCTCCTTTCTCCCATCGCATCACAGGAGTTGTAGTCCCCACCTTGCCGCACCTTTCAGCGGTGGTTTCGGGTTATTTGAGGTTTTGCAGGTTCCAGCCAGTGGCACAGAGTCACTCCAGCAGTCCCCTGGCAATAATACTATGTATCTGGCTTTAAGGCTGTTCTCTGCATGTTTTCCACAAGTCCTGGGAACAGTCCTGGTTCCAGAAACACCCAGCAATTGCGTGTGTGCGTATAGCACTGCACACATCTACAGAGGTTGTATGACCAGGGTCACACCCCTTACTGGTCCAGTAGAATAAAGGACAGATTTTTTGGAATCACCAAACAAAGTCAGCACTACAAATTTTCCAGTAAATATTAACTATTTGATACTTGTAACTGCATCATGACAAGCAGCCTTCCAGGGCATCTGTGAGAGGACTGCAGTAATGTGTTATCATCAGACTAGCTTGAGTAGCTCCTAGGCAGGGCTCCTCACCAATTCAAAGGAAAGAGTATGTTGTCATCCCCATATTACAGATGGAGAAACAAGCACAGGATTTTTTTCCCATAGACATTTTTTAGTACCTAGTGTGTGCAATGGGGGCTTTATGAAGTAGACAACTATTTCACTAGCTCATCCTCTTTATCTTTCTCATTCAGTAGCCTTATCCTGCTGGCAAGGCTTACAAATACTATATACGGACATAAAAATAATTTTTTTCATAGCAAATATGTAAACAAGCAACCAAAAATCCTTATGAATCAAGATAATAATGTGGAAAGCAACACTTGAAATTAAAGTGAAGACACTGGGTTTTATTAGTAATTATTCATTCCCCCAATAACAACTTCCAAGGAAGCTCCACATTATTAATAAACTGCTTATAAAATACCTTTCATATTGAACTTATTTCATGCAATAACCAAAGCGCTCTCATGTTTATACATTTCAAACAGTAATTACTCTAATGAGCAGCCAATCTGTGGCTTTTAATTTTAAACGTTTTTACCCAGGAAGGTGACTGGAGCCGGTCTTGTCTGTGCTACATTTACTGTTTGTCCAACAGCATTACTTTTATACTACTGTTACTATACAAGCACTTCTACAAGTCGGATGAGGTCCATAGCTAGAAAAATTATGCTTCACATGAAACAAGTTTAGCTTTTCTCCCCAAGTAGGGAGGATGAATAAGAAGGAGGTTGTGTGATCAACTCAGGCCAGAGCTCAGGAGATGAGGAACAGGTTCTTGCAGTAGTTCCTAGGGAAAGGAGCCTAACTTCAACTAAGTGGGGCTAGAAGGACCAGGCAGGCCAGATGCCTGAGAAGCTGTAACTTCTGTTGTGCCACAGGACAGGTAGTAATGTCTTCCCTGCTGGAGGGCTGGATCCTGGGAAGTGTCCACATGTGTTTTATTTCCCTTCTTCCTCTGTCTCTTCTAGAATGTGTTGGCCAACACAAGCTCCTTCCCTATCCTCCTACTGTTTCCCTTCACAGGACATGGGCAGAAATACAAACCTGTGGGGATGTATACCTGGTGTCAATGGTTCTCTGTGCATAGATGGGTCATGTTGGGTACAGATTTACTAGGATGGAGGAAAGTGACTTGCTGCTGCCTCTTCTCTAGAGCTGACAGGAGCTGCTTGCTTCCCTGAAGTTATGTATTAAGTCCTTGATGGCCAGAGCCCTCAACAAGAGCAGCAAGAGGCCATTTACAGGGAGCAGGTCCCAGTGTGCAGGCCCTTGCAGAGGGAGGTAGTAGAGACCTGGCACCTCTAGTGGACAGGCACATGTGCCTGCTTCCCAGCATCCCACCTGTGACCATGGCACAGTTGGGTACTCAGGCTGGAGATGCACACTGGTCATACTTGCCTTTCATGACTCAGTGGAAAGGTTGCTGGGTACTAGCACTCCCTGCTGGGAGAGAGACAGACTCTGGCCTTGGAGCCAGGCATGACCTTGTGTAAGTCTGTCCACTTAGCATGCATGTCTGTTTCTCCCAGCTATTAAGATGGTGGGAGTTGGGCATGAAGCAGGTGGCAGCAGAGACGTTCTGGCCAGTAGCTTCACCACTTTCTCTGTTCTATGTAGCCAGGCTGAGATCCTTAGTTGCCTTCTCACTGCACTTGTGCCCTACATGGGCATCTTCCAGAGGCAGGGAAAGATGTCTGAAGGTGACTCCCAGTGAGATACTGAGAGTCTACGGCTACTTACCCTCCCCCACACCAAGGTGGGCAAGCATGTAAGGCCTGTACCAGCTCACTGGTGGGAAACTGACAGGGTGGAGAGGCAAGTGTGGGTGGCTTTGCTCAGCAAAGCTGCACCCTTCCTTCTGAAGTGTGGCTTCCACATAGGGATCTGTGCTGAGAGGGCAGCAGCAGTGCTCTCCTTGGGTTAGCTGCCCACTCATAGATTCATAGACTCTAGGACTGGAAGGGATCTCGAGAGGTCATTGAGTCCAGTCCCCTGCCCTCATGGCAGGACCAAATACTGTCTAGACCATCCCTGTTAGACATTTATCTAACCTACTTTTAAATATCTCCAGAGATGGAGATTCCACAACCTCCCTAGATAATTTATTCCAGTG
>NW_027424262.1:969071-994704 GCF_003597395.2 Chelonoidis abingdonii | reverse complement strand
TCCTCCAGAGCAGTTGCAATCCCTCCCAGTTTGGTATCGTCTGCAAACTTAATAAGCGTACTTTCTATGCCAACATCTAAGTTGTTGATGAAGATATTGAACAGAGCCGGTCCCAAAACAGACCCCAGGCTTCCTCTTTATGACTGGCAGGGCGATTTCTTTGGCTCCTGCTAGTTGGCCACAGCCTAGGAGGATGACAGCAGGAGATCGGATTTTTGTGTAAGGGTCCAGAGGCTGCTGCAGAAGTGTAATACCCTGAGGACTGACATGCAGACTTGGCTCCTGTAGCAGGAGTGGGTGGGAATCCTGTTGTTTTGGGTATCTACCCTGTGATATTTGACAGTCTGGGGTCACTGTGTCCTTTCTCCTTCATTACCCAGGCTGTGTGGCTTCAAATTCCTATCCCCACTGTGTGCTCTTGTTCTCAATGTCTGGTAAATGTGAGACCCATGGCACTGAGCCTTTGGGGGTGGCATGTGGGAACTGGTGTGTTGGACCCAGACTGGCCACTTTTTTATTTCCTAAACACAACTCCTTGTCTGTTTTAGGAGTAGGGATCTCTCAAGCCCTGCCAGGAATGCTGGAGGTTATAGCTAAACCTTCACCATGAGCCGTCACCCACTCAGCCATGAGCAATGAGCAATAACCTCTAACCCCTGAACATTGAGCATTTACCACTAACTACTAAATGATGAGTGCTTATCGCTGACTCTCAACCCCCAACACTGTTCAGTAAAAAAAAAATACTAATCCTTAACTGGTGAGCACTCAGTCCTGACCCATAACCCCTACCAGCTGAGCAGTGAACATCAACCCTCAGCCCCTAATGCTGAGCACTGAGGGGCAATCCGGCAGAGTGCTCAACCTTACCCTCCAACTCCTAACCACTGAATGTTAACTGGTAACCCCATGCTCAGCCCCTTTTCGGTGAGCAATAACCCAAACCAATAATGGTTGAACACTCAGCACTAACCCGTAACTCCCTACACAATTAGGGAGCAAGGAGAGAGAGAACCCTAGACCTCCCCCCCACTGCTGACTGATAACCCCAAAACATTTAGTGGTGGTGGCGGGGGGAATCGCGAAGGCCGGACTGGTGAGCTATAACCACTAGCCAGGGAGCAGTGAGCGATAATTGCTGAATGCTCAGACCTAACCCTTAACAGCTAAAAAGTGAGCGATACCAACTAACTCCAGATTGGTGAGCAATAAATTAAACCCTGAGCTGTTTAATGTCAATTAAAAAACTGCAATAGCTGCTCAAAAGAACATGAGTAGCACTGCACTGATCTCATACCAACAGAATACTAGATAGATATATTTATTCTAACATTAAAAGGTTGTATATACCTAAAGTAAAATAAATGGGTTTTAGTAGTTTTACATCACATTTTTAGTTACGTAATTGCTACAAAAAAAAAAACAAAAAACAATTCATTAGAGACACTTCAGTAAAGGCTTCTAATTCCCTTTAGTGCTGTAGCCTACAGGTATAGGTATTTACTAGATGAGGCTTAGATGTAAATTAAGGCAATACTGTAATGAGCCTACAAGGCCTGTAAGACAATATAATTTAGCTAAATTAAGGCACAAGGTCCAAAAAGACTTAAGCGTAAGTAGTTAACCAAAAGTAACCCTAGATAATATGATTTTAAACAATAAAATGCTGTAATAACTAAACTATTGACAAGTAACCACGAGATACTAGTTCATAGCATCTTGAGATATTTTAAATTAGGGACATCAGAAGCTGTCTGACAACAAAATGCCATGGTAACTGACTGAATTATATGCTAATAAAATCAAGGTAAAAGGATTAATCTAGTGGAGAAGGGCATCCCAACATTACAGTGAGGAACTACAAATAACGAAAAGGGCCTGAAACCCCATCTGAGTATTGCATTGCATATGGTGGCATAAGTGTAACACATTATAAAAGTTGTATCCTACTCTGTGTGCCTTGAGAGATGCCAAGATGACTGATGGTGAGGGCGAAGATCACTAACACTGCAGGTTGTTTTGCACGGGATGATAAAAGTATCTGGATGCTCAGCACATTCTGTATTCTTTCTACCTGCCTCACAGGGTTTTGAGTGTTCATGACTTTGCTAACTGTATTAATAAAAAAAGTATTATAAATACAGTGTGATTTCCTAAGTGTGAGTGTTGCAACCATGCATCTTCAGGCTCCCAACTGAACAGGAGTTCTGATAGTACTTTGCCTGATCTTGGTATAAGAACCTATCAAATTTCAGTGCTATTTGGGGAAACTAAATTATATTACTAATCAATAGATCTGACACAGTGCATGCATTTCCTATTCTAACTAGGTTTAGGAAAGCAAACTCATGCAGTCCCACCACAGTGGCAGCAAGTTAAATCCTATACAAATCACTCCTAGAAGAGTGTGGCCCAAACCATGAGACCCTTGCTTGGTTTTTACTCATTAAGTAAACAGATGCTTTGCTTGAGTAAGGACCTCAGGATCTGGCCTCATTTTATTGTGGCCAACTTAATATTGCTGGAGAACTGTCTCCACCATCTTGTGACTACTGAATTCTTTAGCAAAGAAGATAGGGGAAAAAGGAATGCTGTAAAATTGTCCAAATAAATTTGCTTACCCGTGGCACAATAAGGCCCCAAATTAGGACCAACATGGTTCAGTTGTTTCAGTGCAATATACTTTCAGATAAGATCCATGTTCACTTTCAGAATTCTACTGCATTCCAGCAGCAGGCATCTTCCTATATTTGTATATGAAAGCATCTGTTTTTCCAAGGCTAATTCCATAGGATTCTACTGCTGCCAAAGACCCAAAGCATGTAATGTTATTGAAGTGTTCAGTTTCCACACCTTTAATTGAAGAGGAAATACTTCTTGGACTCCCATTTTCCTCTTTGGGATTCAAGTCTTTCACCATAGCAGCTCCATTCCTGTTGTCACTGGTGGCGTTCAAAGAGGTGTCATTTTCAACACAATTGCTAATACAGCCACCCATGTGCTTGCGGACATCTTGACTCACAAGTAATACAACTGTCCCTCCAACATGAAGCACTCTGACAGTTTAAAAAAACATGGTTAGTTGTGCATGCTTACTAGACTATGCATTCTATCTATGGACTCCTCATGCCTCTATTACTGTGGTATCTAGGCACCCTAAATCAAAAATCAGAGCTATGTCCATTCTTTGCAAAGAATAAGTCAGTATCTGTCACCCTTCAAGGATCACAGAGACACTGGGATTTTAGATGCTATGGCCCTAATTCAGTGAAACACTTAAGTACATGCTTAGGTTTCTTGTTTCATCATAAATCAGTAATACCTTTTGCAAACTGTTGTAGCTCCACTCTAAATTTTTCCCTAAATGAAGCAGCTGGACCCTTCTTGTCTCAGCAATATTTCTGACTTGGGGAAATGAAAAGCATTGACTATAGATAAAAGGTGGGTCCAGCTGTACTGCTGACATTTCTTCTCAAACTGAAAGGATGATCTCCCTCAGACCCCTTTTCCAGACCTAACTGATGGAGGTTTTGGACTGATTTTGCAGAGCCTCTAAACTACAATGTAAAAGGAGTATCTCCTATGACAGAATAAGGGAGTTTTTAAACTGACCTTTTCCTTAGGGTTGTCTACACTTAACAGTGATGTGTAGAGTACAGACACTGCATGCCCAACTAGTATGGGCATAAACACAGTAAAGGGTAAAGCACTGTTTAGGTGAGTCGTTACCTGCATAACTGAACCCTAGGATACACACCCTACATGGGCTCTCTACATGCCCAAGCAGTGCCTCCCACGTCCATTCTGCTATTTTTAGCAATGTAGCGTCCTGCAGGCTTCCAGCTGCTGGAGCCTTTTCTCGCTGCAAGGAAAGGTTCTGGCAGTGGGGTTCTGCTGGAGCCTTTGCTGCTGTGTGTAGTTCCACACCATAGTGAGTGTGGACGCAGACTGCTTTTCACTAGCTACACGTACAATTCATGCCACTGGCATTGTAGTCAAGTGTAGTCATGGTCTTAGTGAGATCTAAATTATTGTCCTCAGTTTGTTCTATAGATTCCTAAAGCTTTTTAATCTGAGGAAAGGTGACATCAAATTACACACAGTTTAAAATCAAGTTACATAAATTACCTGTTAGGAGCTAACATTACAAAAGCCACTGGAATGCTTGAGCCCCAGAGCGGAACTGCTCCCATCTGACGACTGCTCACAGTCAGCAGGTCAAATAAAAGGTTCTCATTAAGTCTGTTGGTGGAACTTCTCTGGCAATTTTTTTCCCTTCTTCCCATATTCATATTTGCCCGAGAAGATCCACCAAGAAATAAAACAAGACCAGCATGGAACAGAACTCCAAGCAAGGCCAACAAGAGAATAGAGTAGATAGTTTGGAGGAAAGAAAAAGAAAAAGAAAAAAAAACAAAAGCTGACCAACGGACGATTATATCTATACCTGTCTGGTCTGACAAAAAGGAAAATCAAATACAATGGCTCAATTTTTTCTGTACCAGGACCGCTCCCACAGTGCCATAACATGAGAGGTCACAACACCCTGAAACTTGTTCTGATTGCAAATTTGAAGAACCCATGATCTAATACTACAAACCGCCATTAAAAGTGTATTACTACTATATCCCATAGCCTAGTTACTCTTCCAACTGTAGTGGGACTTAAAGTAAATTTCCTCTCTTTCCCAAAATTAGGGCCACGGATCACAAATACAACTGACTAGTAAAGACCTCTTTACCTTTCTTCACCATAGAAACAGAAGTTTCTACACTCTACTTTTTGGTTTATGCCCTGCCCACCAGTCTGATTTTTGGAGATGTATACTTTTGGCATGGTGCTCATTTTGAAAATGTATTTTTATGGAAACCATTAGGACTGCTTGTGTGTGTTTTTTCCTACATTTAGAGCCACTTTCAAGGTTAGAAGAAAGCCTGTTTTCTTCTGAAAAAAATTTACATATTTTAATTGAATTTTAGTAAACTAAGGAATAAAGTATTAAGACAAATATGATAACAGGCCTTTTTTAGAGATGAAAGTAATGCCTTTATTTTAAAAAAGATGCATGTTCTGTTGCTAATATTTGTATGCGTTTCTAGAGAAAATAAAGGAGAGTGGGTTAAACAAGAAAGTGAGAGAGGCAGTAGAACAGCCAAGAAAAGCAAAAGCCTTTCCGCCTGTTACAGAAAAAAGAGAAAGTGAGAGGCTGCAGAGAAAATTTTAAAACAGGAATGGAAGAAAAGTCTGTCTCTCTCACTTTGTGTCATTTACCTTCCCCTTCATTTTCCTCTACAAACATGTTCTGTTGCTAACATTTAATGCCTTTATTTTAAAAATGCATTAAAAAACCTAAAAAGGTGTTATATTTATGCCTTAACACTTTATTCCTTTGTTTTCTGAACTATTTAAAATGTGTAAAGCTTATTTTCTTTAAAAAATTCTCTTTTCTTCTAACCTTTAAAATGGCGCTAAATGTGAAATATTTCACAAAACAGTCCTAGTGTTCCCTATACAAGAAATATTAAAATGGCTACCAAGCCAACAGCGTACACCTCCAAAAAGGAGACCAGTGCATGGGACATAAACCAGAAAGGGGACATGGAAACCTGTCAAAATTTGTGATGAAAGGTAAAGTTGTCTTTACTATTCTACTGTTGCAAAAGCATCTTAAGACTCTTTAGTATCAACAAAAATGAACCATTTAAAATCACCTGGTATGAGTGTCTAAACTTTGACAGCTGTATGCTTCTCAGACCACCACGGTAAACACAGCCAGCTTTCAAAATAACCTCTACCTGAAAACAGTAGGAAGAGTGAAGGTTCTCTCACCACATTGACTTGTGAAAAGAGTAACCCCTCAGCTGAAGAATGCCTCGAGGACGTAACATTTAACATACATGCTTTGACAGCTCTTACTGCTGTCAAAGCTTCCACAGATTGCAAGGCAAGACATGAAACCTCAAGTAATGCTCTGGAGAAGTGGATTTGTGAGGAATAATTGTATGCAACACAGACGTATTTAGTTATTAGCTTTTCTGGGTCCAGACCACAGAATTGGGGATCATTTAGAGTAGAGATTTTTATGCTCAAGATTACAAACAAGTATAGAGTTTAAAAAAAAAATACCCTAAAGTGTTTCAAATATATATACCTTTCCATTTCTCGAAGAATATCTGGTAGAAGCTTTATGTCTTTTGTTATCTTGAACTTTTTCCCAAATGGAATGTCCGAAATCACAACATCAACACTTTCTGAAGGTAATGGCAATGCTGCAAAACAGGAGTCAGATTCTTAAATTTGGCTAAACTTAAGAAAGAACAATGACTGAGTAGCAACCATGGTTCAAGCATGTTGACAGCAAGATCCTCATTCCTGTGGAGTGCATAGCCTAAGTACAGTGTTCAGAACTTCCAAAAAGCTATGACTATTGAGGCAATGTATATGCTCCCTCATACAGGAGCCACAAATTCAACTCTACTCCAGTCCCTTTCAGCTTCAACAGAATCCACATGGACCCACCCTGAAAGGTAGACATGGTGGAAAGGGCATAGACAATTTATGCTATCAGTTTCCACAAAGAAGAATTACAGTAACTAGATCAACTTCTCTCCTTTGCATCTGACAGCGCAGATCCCTCAACCTCTGCAAATAAACTATCAGTGACAACTCTCTATAGAAGTGGTCTAAGAAGAACTAGAGTGGAGAACTATTTTTGGGCATCCAAACTGGAGCATAAGCCACAGGATAATAGTACACTGACTATATAAACTGACCATCAAGGAGCAGGTTTACAAGTCTTAGGCTCTCTCTACACTACCACTTTTGTTGGTAAAACTTCTCAGTCAGGGGTGTGAAAAAATACCCCCTGATCAACATAAGTTTCACTAACAAAAGTGCTGGTGTGGACAGCACTATGTTGGCAGGAGAGGCTATTCTGCCAGCAAAGAATGGCTACATGAGAGACCTTACAGCAGCACAGCTGCAGTGGTACAGCTGTGTCACTATAAGATCCATAGGGTAGACATAGCCTTAGTGAAGGAGGTGATCCTAAAACCTGTTGAGTTTGCTATGAACCTGGAAGAATGTATTGTAAGCACCTGAGGGTCTTACACGCCTCCAAGCTTATGACGTTGTTATAAAAAACAGCAGTTCTCAAACATTTGTATTGGTGACTCCTTTCACACAGCAAGCCTTTCAGTGCGACACCTCTCCTCCCAAATTAAAAAAACATTTTTATATTTAACACTATTATAAATGCTGGAGTTGAAGACAGGTTTGGGGTGGAGGCTGACAGCTCACATCTCCCCCCAGGTAATAACCTCATGACCTCCTCAGGGGTCCCAACCTCCAGTTTGAGAACCCTGCTATAAAACATTTCATCCATCAACACCACGCAGGAGGCACTCAAGAGATGTGACGGGGACACCTATAGTATCTGCTAAAAGACCTAAGAAACCTAGAAAACAAGAAACCCCAAGGACATCTTACTATCCTCTTTCATTACTAGAAAGAAACCAATGCCATTAGTGTAGCTTCAGTCCCATATTCCACTAAAGGCAATGGTATAAACGAGGACATGATTTAGCATGCAGAATGTTTATTACCGATAGAGAGAGAGAGAATACACCAGCTTGAGTCTGCAAAGCTGGCAGCCAGAAAAATTCTGTTAATTTGCAAATAAAAAACATCTGATCAGGATGACAGAGTCAATGAACACGAAACAATACAATTCCATTTTTACAAACTAGTTCTGCTCCTCAAGGTAAATAACTGTGTGCAAATGAGTTTTAAAGTGGGAGTTATGTGGGTTAACCTTGCAGGCATTTAACTTAGAAGAATAATTTGCTCAAATGCACATTAAACTGAAGGAAGTGAAGAATTAGATCTTTCATACAGAATCCGGTTACAGGAAGGCCTGGCTGTAACCAATTTAATTTTGATTTTGAGCTGCTCTCTTTGAATTGTTTCTCCAGATGACTGAATTTTCTATACCAGCTCTAAGTGATTTTCTTTTACTGAAGCTATACAAAAAGGCTAGTCTCTTGAGAATGGCATGAGCTGTTTCCCAGAACATTCTTGGACCAAGACTTATGGTAAATTGTTTAGTCTAGGAGCAAAATAGCCAGCTATGAATTGTTTTGAAAAAACGTGAAATTAATATACTCTAGCCAAGGACTAACATACAACAACGAGGCACCAATTACTTCCTCAACAAGAGTATGGTCTGAGTTCAGAATACTTCTAATTTTAAATATCCTAAGACAAGACAAGCCCAGTGGGGGCTCTAAAACCAATCAGGTAAGAAACAGATATTAGAAGGGAAGGAGTACTATACATTCTCCTTTATCTGAATACAAGGTAAGGTGTCAAATACGGACTCTCTTTTGCTAACTGCTGTAATGAGTTTTCATACATGGGTAATTCAGAACCAGATTTGGAGGATTTGTCCAGATTAAGTATCACATCATAAAGCAATTTTCTCCTAAAATCAGCCCATAAATTGAGAACAAACAAATAGCATTTTCCAGGAAAAGGTCAGAGTCGTTACATTTATCCACTGCAAAAGATAACGATTCATTAATTGACTTAAGTTATCATTGCAGAAAAATTTGAGTTACAAGCTGAAGCAGATCACAGGGCTTTATCTTTGTATTATAACAGTTAACTAGAACTTTTACCTAAATTAATTTTTTTTTTTGACTGGGAATTTCGTATAAGATGGAGTAATAGTAGTGATTTGCCAAAGCCTAGAAATTAATATATACAGAATCCTTGTGTTAAGTTTCTTGTCAAAACATAAGGGGAAGAGAACAGAAAAACAGCAGGTCATGAAAATAAAGGAAAGTGTCAACCCAATCATGCATGAAGAGAGTCAAGGACTCTAGGTTTTAGTATACTTTGATTCACAGCATTAACTATAGTTCTAGAACTCTGTTTAGAGTCCTTAACACATGCTTTGTCATTCTAAAATATTTCCAAATATTACCTATGACAGATGCTTTAAGTAACTCAATTTTATCCATCAAGCCTGCAGCCTTAATGTTTTCATGTGCACCTTGTAGTTGTGAATCATTTATATCAGCACCCAAGTAATGTACATTCTGTTGGAGGGGGAAAAGGAGAAATTTTTATTATGCAGAATAAAACATAATACTGAATATTTTTACACATTTAAGAGTACAAGTAGTTCTTCAAAGGCAAGACCTCCGGGTGAGATTCAGTGCTGCAGATCTTACAATAGCAGAATATAACTCAAAGTCCAGAGAGAAAAGGTGAAAAAGTAGCTTTAAGCTTTGCAATTGCAGACTGCTCTAGGAAGCAATAATTTAGATAGCCCTAGGTGATAAGCTACAACAGCCTGTCCCCAACTACCTATGAGCAGCTGCACTACTCAACCCTTCAGTGCATTGCCCTGTGACATCATCCCTGACATACCCTCTACTCTGGGGTAAGTACTGGATGACAGCCTACAGCTGTCTTCCTCAGTTCTTGCACTGAAGGAATAATCTGCTGGCTGGATCCAAGGCTATTAGAGCCCCTTTGTGCTGCAGAGACCCCTGTCACTAGCACAAAAGGGCCAGAGCAGGGGTGAGAATCTCTATTTATGAATTTAGACAACTGCAGGAACAGGTGCACAGGAGTTAGTGATTTGTATAAGTACCTCTTGGAGAAGTTTTAAACCAAAGCTCAGTTTAAAAATTCTGCAAACTTTTCCAGAAAAAAAAAAAGTTTGACTGATTTTCCAACAAGCACACATACTTTTGGTAAATTACGATCATGTTTTACAAATATAAAATAAATTAATGTAATACTATCTTGGAAACATCCTACCTATAACAACTGTAGAACTTACAGGCCATTCTTTTGCAGCTTCCAAGAGTATTGTTCCTAATCCACACATAGGATCTAAAACAAATGCACCAGCCTATAAAAAAAAAAACATACTGAATATATTTTTTTAAAAAACACATTTACAGTATAATTTGTTCTTCAAAAGCAAGACCTTAAGATAAGAACATAAGAATGGCCATATTGAGTCAGATCAAAGATTCATCGGGCTCAGTATCCTGTCTACCGACAGTGGCCAATGCCAGAGCAAGTGAACCTAACAGGTAATGATCAAGTGATCTCTCTTCTGCTATCCATCACCAGCGTCTGACAAATGGAGGCTAGGGACACCATTCCTTACCCATCCTGGCTAATAGCCATTAATGTACTTAACCTCCATGAATTTATCTAGTTCTCTTTTAAACCCCGTATAGTCCTAGCCTTCACAGCCTCCTCAGGCAAGGAGTTCCACAAGTTGACTCTGCACTGTAGGAAGAACTTCCTTTTATTTGTTTTAAACCTGCTGACCATTAATTTCATTTGGTGGCCCCTAGTTCTTATATTATGGGAACAAGTAAATAACCTCTCCTTATTCAATGTCTCCACATCACTCATGATTTTATACACCTCTATCATATTCCCCCTCTTCCCCAGTCTCCTCTTTTCCAAGCTGAAGAAGTCCTAGCCTCTAGTCTCCTCATATGGGACCCGTTCCAAACCCCTAATTATTTTAGTTGCCCTTCTCTGAACCTTTTATAATCCCAGTATATCTTTTTTGAGATGAGACCGCATCTGTATGCAGTATTCAAGATGTGAGCATACCATGGATTTATATAAGGGCAATAAGATATCCTCCATCTTATTCTCTATCCCCCTTTTAATGAGTCCTAACATCCTGTTTGCTTTTTTGACTGCCACTGTTGCAGGGACCGGCAGGCCGCCCCCCTTGTGGCTTGCCGCCCCAGGCACACACTTGGAGAGCTGGTGCCTGGAGCCGCCGCTGCTTCTGATGTACTTAAAAAAAAAACAACACATTGTTGTTACTACCTTTTGAGTTTTTGGCTAGCTGTTCTTCAAACTCCTTTCTGGCTTTTATTACATATTTACACTTAATTTGGCAGTGTTTATGCTCCTTTCTATTTACCTCACTAGGATCTGACTTCCACTTTTTAAAATATGCCTTTTATCTCCCATTGCTTCTTTTACATGGTTGTTAAGCCACAGTGCCTCTTTTTTAGTTCATTTGCTGTGTTTTTTTTAATGTGGCGTGAGATTCAGAACTGTAGCTCTTACAAATGGGGTATTATATTCAACGCAAAAAGATGTTGACTTATCTTCTGTGACAGAGATTGACCCTGGGACATGATGAATGCCCATAAATTCCCATTAAAATAAATAAGGACTGACAGCAATCAGCACTATACAAGATCAGACTTACCATAAGACATTAGAAGTATAAGAATCACTGAGATACCGTCAATTACATTTTCTGAAATCCAAATCTAAGCTGGTGTGTTGGTTAGAGGACACGCACTTTTAGAGAAAAAAGTGTATCCATAATGTTCCTCCAAAAGGTGTCTGTAAGGCCATCTCTGCCTCCACTAACTGGATCATGAAATTCTTAGCCCTCTGAGCAACAGAACCTATTATTACGAAGGGCCCTTTGTTGCTAATATTAATGATCTCTATCAATGTTTGCTTACATTGATTTCAGCAAGAGATGCCATAGCCCATGCAACAGTAGATCGGAGTCCTGCAGTTTGGATATACTCTCTGGTCGCCAGTGGAAGTCTGCAAACAATAAAAGGTAGATTCCAAACTAAAAACACTTCATATAAGAAGTGAATCCAAAAGAATGTCTCTGTAAAAATGCAAGTTGTCATGCATAAAAATCATCATATAGTCAACTATGGGAACCCAATAGAAAAGGATAACTCAGTGAGGGACAGGGAGTGTGACTTGTTGCTCAGCACCTTTGAAAATCAGGTCACTGATTTAGGTGCCAAAGTATGGCCTTATGAACCTAGCTTTAGGCTGCTCTTTTGGAAATTCAGGCCAAGATTTCAAGTCAACTCTAGACATATTGTAAATGATCAAGATGTAAAATAGCCCAAAGGATACAAATTAAGAAAAATATTTTAAAAACACAGTAGCTGCCAGGACTCATTTATAAAATTCACAGATTCATAGACTCTAGGACTGGAAAGGACCTCGAGAGCTCATCGAGTCCAGTCCCCTGCCCTCATGGCAGGACCAAACACTGTCTAGACCATCCCTGATAGACATTTATCTAACCTACTCTTAAATATCTCCAGAGAATGAGACAATCATCATACTAGAGGACTGCCATTTGTGAAATTTGGTGATAAAAATATTACCTGAAGACAGGAATCCCCACCACCGAGTAAATATCATTTAGATGTACAAAGAGCTGAAAAGGGGAAAAAATTACATTAAAAAGGAAACCTGTATCTAAGTTAATGTGATGGTAGTTTTGCTAATTTAAACTAGACATACAATATGCTATTTATTTGATCTTTATAATTAGGATTTGGGGTTTTAGATCAATCAATAAAAACCTATAGCATCAAAAATTATCTTATGTTTTGAAATAAATACAATAGGAAACCCAAATTTACAATTTAAAAGTTTTAAAAGAATTTGTAACATTTAAACAAGCTCTAAAGACATTCTACATTAGTTAAAAGTTCAACACAAGGCATTCATATCTTTAAGGGACCAATTTTTTAATACAGTTCAAGGAATATGCTTAGACACAAACTTCCTCCCAACTTCACCAGCAGGTTTTTCAGGATTTGGATTCCTCCAAAACAAAGCACTACTGCTTAGGGCTGGGATTTTCAAAGCACTGAAATGACTTAAGAGTCTCCTTGCCTTTAATGGGACTTCTGCTCCTAAGCCATCTTGGTATTTTTTAAAGAACCATCCCTACAACTGCACATAGTGAATATGTGGCTCCTTGACTATGTACATATACAGGTATGCATAAGGCATTTCTAAGGTTGGCAATGGAAGCCTCTGCCCCAGAAAACATACCTGACCAGTTAGGTCATTGCACTATGAAATGCAATCTGAGAACCATTTAGACATAAGCCCTCTTAATGATAGCCTTACCTAGGAAACTGCTGATAAAGCAGAGTTGGATGGCCTAAGGTCTTCAGTCTGCTCCAAGCAGAACCCTAATGACCTTTTTCATATCAAGCTTGTGAAGAACTACTTCACTAGGATGGGCATATGGGTGTGGAAAAATGGCAGCAAGGGCAATAAGCCCCTTTAAAGATTGATGTCAATCACTACCTTGCCAAGGATCTTTGGGAGAGTTTACATCAATAACTTGTAAAATCTAGCATGAATGTGGATCAGTCATGAGAGCCTGAGGCATATTCACTTTATGAGACAATCCACTGCCACCAGGAAATTAACCTTCCACATAAGAAAGCTGAACTCACAAGTACAAAGTGCCTCAAAAAGAGGCTGTCGGGACCAAATAAATATCCCCTTATAGAGGGGGCTCCTTTGGGGGACACACACACTGGAAATAAAATGTGTCAAGACCTGCATGAACTTACTGATAAGGGATGCAGAGACAATGGTCTACCTTCAAATAGATCATGGCATGCTGAAACAGCTGTCAAATGCACCTGGATTAAAATCAGTCTTTAATATGGACTCAGAAAGATAAGGCAAGTCAGCCGTTTGCACACATCATTTACAGTGAGTTTCACTGCATTATAGAGCAACTCTTTCTACTTCGAGCTGGAAGTCTTACTGGTAGATTCTTTTAGAAAAGTCAGGATGTTTGGGAAACCTAGCTGAAGATATCATGCCTGCAGAGTGTCATCCTTTCAGAAACCAGATCAGCAGGGACAGATATTTGGGTTGGGATGTGAACAGACTCTTAGTCCAATGGGACTGCCCGCTGCTTTTGTGAGCAGAGTTGAAGACTTACTCTGTCTGAGCCAGTATACGGCTATCAGGATGACTGAACCTTCACCCCTTCTGGGTTTGGTCAGAATCTTCACTACCACAAATACTGGTTCATAGGTACACAGGAGCCTCCTTCCCCCGTGCTCAGGGCCACAAGAAGCCTATAGGTACTTTTTTGTTCACATCAGTAGAAAAGAGTGAGGGAAATTCTACACAGCCTTACAACAAGAACACTGGAGGGAGAATCCTATGCTGGTATATTTAAAGAACGAAAAATGTTCTATAGTGAAGCAAGAAGGTCTAAAGACCAGCTGGCTTAGTGGTCAGATAGTGGCCTTTCAGTTTCTGCCACCCTGTTCATCCCAGAGGGGGCCCTGTCTGTATGGCCTTAACCCCCACATGCTCTGATTTCTATGGTGACACAACCTGTGGGGAGCAAAGGGGTGGGGTGGGGGGAGTGCCAAGATAGGGGGGATTAGGCCCCCAACTCACTCCACCGGGTCCTGACTCAGGGGGTTTATCAGAGAGTGTCCAGTCCAGTTATTGAGATACCCCAAAATTATGTTTTCCACTTAGTCACTTCCTACCAGTCCGGAGCCTCAGTTTGGTGCACAGTCGCAGGCTTAGCAGACTCTCCTTGGTCTGTTAGTATCCTGTTCAGTAACTCTTTTTTAGGGCTTCCAAATCCCAAAGAGGTGGGTGGGATTCAGTCCCTGCTGCTAGGGCAACTCACACCAAGCTGTTGTCTTCTTGGCACAGCTCAGCATCAGCCTTGCTTCTTGAAGCCATGTGCTGCTTATTCCCCTCAGCCCCTTCTGGGCTACCAGTGTCCTTTTAAACTGTTCCTCCACTGGGAACATACCTAGGGGTGAGGCCTCCCTAGTCCAGTATTGCTCTACTCCCAGCCCTAGTTCAGAGTGGGGCCTATAGCCACTATCACACAAATGCTAAAACAGTGAAAAAAGTCCTATCAAATCAGCACTTGACAGTGTCATTTTAAAACTAGTGAATAATTCAGTAAACAAACCATTTCATTACCTCTAGATCAGGGTTTCTCAAATCTGTTTGCCACCCAAGCTGTTTTACAAGAGTTATTCCAAGTACTCTTCCCACCTCCTGAAAGGGAAAAAAAGCCACCCCAAGACAAAGTATCACTGAAAGCCACTGAGATGAAAAGGAATCTGAGTTACAAATGACAAAAAAATAGTTATGTTAGAGTTTAAAGAATTCGCAAGCAAGGCAAGACTATATAGTGTAATATGACACTAGCAGCCCTGAACCTGGACATATGAAGAGGCCAAACAAAACATCTGTCCTAATACCACAACTGAAATTTAACAATTTGATTATTAAGTATGAGTGTAGAACTACTTATTTCTAAACTGGCAATTAGTTTGCTTTCTTTAGCATCTTATAATGTATTCTGCTCTGAAACATAACTATAAAATTGCCACCGGCGGGGGGGGGGGGGGGGGGGGGCAGAATTCTTCCCCAACCTGCCACCCCTGTAAACTCCACCTACACTGAGACAAGCTAATTCTTTTCCTTCATCAAGAGATTCTGCAGGCCAAATCAGACCCCTGCAAAGGGAACACTTACAGTTCATTTGATTTTAGAGTTTGCAGATTTCAATAAATACTTTATTTAAAGTGTGCAATGAATTTAAATCCATCCACTGTAGAGTTAGCTATGTAACCCCTCAGTACTTTCAATGTTTGCACAGTGGCACATCAGTATAACTTCAAACTGCAGTCAGTTACAAGAATTCTTAGAGAATGCTTCATCAGCAGCAGCCACCTGTCTTCTTCTCATGAGTGAAGTCACTGATTCCTGCTTGCTCAGCTGCTATAGGACCAGGTGATTGGAATTAAGTGAATGACCTGGGATAACACTGAACATCATGAGCAGGTTCTTCCTTAGCTAACTGATGACTGCTCTCAGACAGGGAAGAAATTGACAGGTTTCAGCTGAGATTCACAAACAAGTGTGCCACAAGGCCAAGAATTCCTTTTCCATCCCACATTTATATAATTGGGAAAAACCATCTTAACACTGATGTACAGCCTCACACACTGCAGTCTGAGGCAGTAGGACCACCAGCATTCCAAGATCTCAGAGATTGGAAGTTCCCCCAGTCAACAGCCAGACTTTAGTTTAATTGCTTATAGGCCAGCTGGGCTTGTTTGGGGCCACACTACCACTGTAGGAATGCCCAAAGAAAAAACACATTTGATCTGAGATGCTCTTAACACGTGGTGTTCAGCAGACCTTTAGATAGATTAACCTAGTGTATAGCCACTATCCACAAATTTCTGGAAAGTTTTGAACAAGTAGAGCCTGAAAAATTTAAAACACCGTGCATAAAATTGAGCACATTTCTAAGTGTTTGCGGGACTGGGGCCTTACAGTTTACTGTGCACTAACTTCAATGGAAAAACCTCCCAGAGAACTAAACTTCTGCCCACCTTCAAGTAAAATAAACGGAACCCAAGTCCCAGATGTTGCTTTTTTGCATCCCATATGCACAAATATATTACTTCATAAATACAATGCATCCTCAACAGAAGCTATTCATTTGAAAAGTTATTTTGTCCTAAAAATACATGTATTATTGCCCATTTCAGGGTATTTCTAGTCAAGGTTCTCTAACACGAACCATGAATAGTCATGCTTTTAGAAAGTAATTTCAAAGCTATTACTGATCCATTTATTAACCAACTACACATAGTTACTAGGTATTTCAGCGCACCTTTAAAATCTACAATTAATTCTATCCTTCAGGAATTTTGATTTGTCATACCTGTGAAGTAAATACTTTTGCAATTGCTCCACTACAGCGACAAGAAACTCTGAAACTGAAGCTGTGGTTATTGCTATCAACTGATTTCTCTATTCTACTTTCAGATGTCTCTTCTAGCAAAGTTTTTCTTTCAGTCAAAAAGTCCATGTCGTCGTTTGTTTCTAGTACCACACTTTTCTTTTGCTCTTCCACATGGCATTCATCAGAAACTGTCTCTAATATTTGTTCTTTCTGTTTTTTTCTTATGATACTTATCTCTTCTTCTGATTTTCTTTTTAGGGATTCTGGATTTTCTTTAGAGAGGTTTCCTTGTTCAACTTTATTTCCATGAAGACGTTTCCAAATGGAAATAATATCCAGCCAACATCTGGGGTCCTCAATTACAAGTTTTTGAATTTCATTAAATACTTTTCCTAAAAGAGATATGAGCTTAGTTTATTCTGTGTTAACATTTTAATACACGCAATTTATTTTTACTAAATTGACATTAAAGTGTATGTTTGGGAACATTAAACACTTATTTCCTAGGACTGTTAAATGAAATAATAATGCCTTACAAAAAGTCTAATCCATTCATTTTCATGGATAAAGAAATTTTACTTATACTCAGAGCTATTATGTATTCACACGACAAAATCAGCACAGTTAGTACGGCCAGGATCATTATAGTTTGCACCCAAATTTTCTACAACAAAATTTCTTAAAACATTTCATACAAAAGCAGTTTAAGACAACAGGTGTTAAACAGAACAATTAACTCTGTAAATTTGTGAATCTGCTAACTCCTGAGGCACCAGTGATTGAATGTAAGTATTGCAGTTCTGATCTGATTTGGTTATGGGTGGTGTTCCATCAATCATACCCTGCTTTGTCCTGGCCTTGCCCATAGCTCTTCCCTCTGCTTAGATATTCAGAGAGCTCTGCATGGCATGGATGAAATTCTGGAGCTAGCTCACAGCTGGGAAGCCAGCATGGTTTAATAGTTAATCACAGTCCCAGTGTGCTAAAATAACCTGGGTTCTTAACCCCTATTCTACCAATTACTAGTTTTTTGCCATTGGATAAATTAACTTAATCTCTGTCACTTAGTTGCCCCTATTGTAAAATAAGAATGCTTATTCAGCTTTATAAGGCATTTATAAATGCTGTTCAACTCTGAAAAGTGGCCAAAAGTCAGATCCATTTCCCCATTTGGATTCAGACACATATTAGTATCCACCAGCTTTAATTTAAGTTATGTTTTACTCTTGCTAACATTGCAGAGCCTACACATCTTCAGAAGAAAGAACTGGAGTCTATTCCCTCTTGTGCATTATTAACAGAACTATTAACTAAATTCCTACAGCAAAGCCAAATTATGACCATATTTAAACCACACCAACACCAGAGTCTCCACAGGTGTAAGGAAACAGCAGTTAGTCCACAAAACCTTTATTATGGGCAATTAGAATAAGAAGGAAAGAACCCAACTGTAAAGATATAAACATATGATTAACTTTAAGTACATGCGCAGTCCCATTGACTTCACTAGAGCAAAATACTGAGGGTATGGCTACACTTGCAAGCGTACAGCGCTGCCATGGGAGCGCTCCCGCGGCAGTGCTTTGAAGTATGAGTGTGGTCCCAGCGCTGCAGGTACTCCACCTCCCCGTGGGGATTAGTTTACAGAACTGGGAGCCATGTTCCCAGCGCTGGGGCACTGTTTACACTGGTGCTTTACAGCGCTGTAACTTGCTGCACTCAGGGGGGTGTTTTTTCACACCCTTGAGCGAGAAAGTTGCAGCGCTGTAAAGCACCAGTGTAGCCAAGGCCTGTGAAACTGAACTTTGAGGAATAAAATTAGTACAAGTATTATGATCTTCAATTTTCCTCAGTACACAGATGAAAGTAATTTAGGTACTTCTATTTATTTTTTGAACTTTAGGTCCATGGATAAATTTGATCCTCCATGAAAAGTTTTAGAATATTTTTCAAGTTCCTAATTAGATTCAGATAAAAATAGTGATGATAGAATTTGATCTTCGCAGATACTTATAACAACATTTGAAACTTCATACCACAAATAATCCATCTCAGTTTATATACCTAAATCCACTCAACCTCCAAGAAAATTATTCCCCTCACTTATTATACATAATGCTCCAGATTTACACCATGATATATGAAAACAGAATTTGGAAGAATTCAGCAAAATCTGTTCCATTCAGTACATATCCCTGACTCACCAGCTGTTCTCTGTCTAATCTAAGCACCGAATGAAGCAGGGGCCCTATGGAAAAAAACTAAGCAGCCATGCAACTAAAGAGTATCACAGAATCATAGGGACCTCGAGAGGTCATCTAGTCCAGTCCCCTGCACTCAAGGCTGGACTAAGTATTATCTAGATCATCCCTGACAGGTGTTTATCCAACCTGCTCTTAAAAATCCCCAATGATGGAGATTCCACAACTTCCCTAGGCAATTTATTCCACTGCTTAACCATTCTGACAGTTAGGAAGTTTTTCCTGAAGTCCAACCTAAACCGCCCTTGCTGCAATTTAAGCCCATTGCTTCTTGTCCTATCCTCAGATGTTAAGAGCAACAATTTTTCTCCCTCCTCCTTGTAACAATCTTTTATGTGCTTGAAAACTGTTATGTCCCCTCTCAGGATAGTAACGCATGAACCTAAAAATGGGTACTGTTATTGAGTGTGTACATTAATAGATACCATGGAACAGGACAGAACTACTTCAGAGCTCTAGTGGATTCCAACCTCCAACTTTAAAAACCTTCCAATGAAATTACACAAATATGCATGTGCAGTGCCAGCAGAACATTAGGAGTCAGAATGAAACATCAGTTTCTTTAAATAAAGAGAGTGCATAAAAGTGGTTTAAAAACCAAGACTTGTTTAACTCTGACAAATCAAAATGGATTTTCCTCTTGACCACTCACAGGAACATTTGTGACCTAGGGACTATTCTACACCACAAAGCTGTTAGAACTATTAAAAAGAGGCATAAAAAAATAGTTTATAAACATTACAAATGTATTTCCTCCCCATTCTCTCTATTAAAACTGAATTGCTTTTGCGCAATCCTTCCAAAAATTCACTTGAGTGGAGAGATGACCTGAAAAATATCAGCCAAAAAGCATATTTTTTAAAAAAGTTATCAAATAAGTGCTCAAGAGGGGAAAAAAGTCTTAAAAAAACCCAAGTATATCTGTTGCTAAGGCCAACACTTACAAAAAAGAGGAATCCTGTTATGTGTTGTGATTTTTTTTGTTTATATTAACAGTCACCTTTCAGAGTAGAAAGGTTCTTGAATGTCCTTGGACAAAAAAGATTGTAAGTCTTATTATTGCTTTATGGCATTTGAAAATGATTATGGAATTCTTTTCCAAATCAGATTTCAACTTCTACTTTGAGTTCATAATATTTTGTGTGTAGAAAGAGTAATAAATAGTACCTTTATTTCTAGAGGGAGAAATTGCTGCATGTTTTTTCAGCAGCAAAAATAATCGTTCTCCAGACTTCAGCTTCTTCAATTTACTCAACTCAGAATTGGTGGTAAAGAAAACTTTTCCTGAAACATACTCCACCTAACAAAAAGAAGAAAAAAGTCTTTAAAAAAAAAAAAATAGTCTCTAGATTTGGTTTAGGCCCACCAACAGAAACTTACCATGCGGTTTCACACCCTCACATTAAGCGCTCTTGCACCTTTGACTCCATCCAACCACAGTAAGCAAGGGTATACAATGAAGAGCACCACTATATTAACATATTGAGTTCAATATAGTTTAGTATATGTATTTTTCAGATCAGACTTTAACAACTCAATCTGTTAGATACCTGAGAACGTTAAAATCCATGAGGCACTTTGTAAGAACTGGGGGGTTTTCCTAAGGTGACCAGATGAGATGAAGAAAATATCAGGACACATTGCAGGGGAGGGGCCGGGTGTCCGCCGGCACAGGGGAAAAAATAAATAAAAGAGCCACGTACTGCTAGTTGGGGGGGGGGGGGTGGGGGTATCTAGCAGAGCGAAATATCGGGACAAATTGTGTCCCAACCAAAGATCGGTTGGGATGCGGGACAACCACCCAAATATCGGGACGTCTGAGTCACCCAGTGTCATTGCACATTTTCCTCTGTTCAGCATACTGTTAACCAGCTGACTGCTGTCCTTCACTTAAGGGGTTCCTGCAGTTTCCATCACATTGGGGGTAATGTATAAAATACTTTGGGACAACAGGTGCACTATAAACGCAAGATATTATTGCGGTATACCTCTTTGGCTCTAGAATGGCTGCTTTATTTGGATATCTCCAAGAAAACAGATTATGCTAATGATGACTAGTGGTTAATTGGGAAAGTATCTTAAATTTAGCTAATGCTCACTAGTAAAATGATAAACTACACCTTGAAATAGATGTGAAATTTTAAACTCTGACTGTAACATACAAGTTGTCAAATGAAGATTAAGGGGAAGATTTTCCTGAAGACTGGGATGACCAATAAGTGTAGCTAGGTTCCAGTAGCACCCAGTACAAATATGCAAAAACCACCTTGAACTTTTGCAACTGTTAGGCATGAAGAGGTAGGAATAAGTGTTTTTAAATCAAATGAGGCTACTTGAGTTTGCTAACATGATTTAAAACTATGTCTATACCAAGTGCTCAGTGGCATTTCAATATACTTACAATCATGTTTGGTGGTCCTACTGTAACCTGGGTTACTAACAGCTAACTCAAGTTAGCTAAGTGGAATCAGAAAAGTACCAAGATTAGCCACAACAAAAGGATGGCTGTTTTTCATTTGTGAACAGAGCATATGAAGAAACAGAGACATGCCTCTCTCCCACGCTACATCAGAAGTGCAAGTTAAATGAAGTGTCCCTAGGCTCGGTCTGCCAGAAGCTGGGAATGGGTGACAGAGGGTGGATCACTTGACAATCACCTGTCCTGTTTATTCGCTCTGGGGCACCTGGCATCGGCCACTGTCAGAAGACAGGATATTGGGCTAGATGGACCTTTGGTCTGGCACAGTATGGCCATTATGTTCTTATGTTACGCATGAACAAAACAGTGGATAAACAGATCTAAGCAATAAGATACCTCTGTCTCACTACACCACCTTTAACTCGCCCAAGTAAAACTCACATCCTATGTCCAGGGCTATAGGGTCTGTTTCTCCCTCAGAAGTCTCACCCACTCACCAGTCACCTAGAACTTGGCTAGACATGGGCAAGAGATGTATTTCCAACCAGAGTGAGCCAACAGGTACACACACAAGTTGTATTTTAGTATATTAGATGACAGAGTGAAGCCACCATCTACACTAGGGTTTAAAAAACATGTTGGCTAACAGTAACTGAATATGTTTCAGACTATATATGTTATCCTGGTATGCACAGGACCCAAACTTCCCTGGGAGGTTGAAGCAGATGAGACCCAAAGGACAAACTCAGCAAAAGGCTCTCCCAAGCCTCCTATTCCATCGGACCCCAACCCCCTTATCCCTCCCCACAGTCCCCATGCAGGCCCCCAGGTTCCCCTCCCCCACCCATCAGACCCCACGACACACACTCCAGACCTCCCCACACAACCGAGTCTCACCCCTCAACCCCCATACACCCAGACTTCCGCCTCTCAGACCTACATCCCTCCACACAGCCCCGTGTACCTCCCGGGACATCCGCGGGCCAGACCCTGCCCAGGCACCTCACCTGCGTGGCCCCCAGCCGGGCCCGCACCTCCCGAAGCAGGAAGGGTTCCAGGCCCCGGCCGGCCGTGCAGAAATAGCGGATAGAGGGGCCAGCACAACCCGACCCCTCCGCCATACCGTCCGCTCCGCCACTGGGCCTGTCCCGCCCCTCGGGCCGCCCCCTCACCCGGCCCCACCCCTCAGTCCGTCCCCCCAATTGCCCCGCCCCATCACCCGATCCCGCCTGAGTCCGTCCCGCAGTTCCTCCAGACCCAGCCACGTCCCAGAGTCCGTCCCGCCCATTCCCTGATCTCGCCTTTCTGACCACGGCGACTGCCTCGGCCGCCCCCCCTCCCCCCAGTTCCCTCAGCCCGCCTCTCCTCGCCGTCCCGCCGGCCACCCCCGGTGCTCCCAGTCTGCTCCCTGTTCTCCGGGCCCTAGTCCATTCTCTCCACCCTAACACCAGCACCGCCCCCTCCGTCTCCCCAACTGCCCGGACCCATTCCCCCAACCCCTCAGCTGCCCTTCAGGCCAGCTTGTCCCCATCACCCTGAGATCCCCCTCATCACAGTGCTTCTCCCCATCACTAAGCCCCTTGAACCCCTGCACTGAGACCAACCCACTCACACTGCCTGAGGCCCTTCTCCCCCGCTCCCCCATCTCCTCTGCCTGACACCTCACCCCACTTAGGGCTGGTCTACACTACGGGGTAAAATCGATTTTAGATTTGCAATTTTGAAGTCGAATATCTAAAATCGATTTACTCACCCATCCTCACCGCGTGGGATCGATGTCCGCGGCTCGCCATGTCGATTCTGGAACTCCGTTGGGGTTGGTGGAGTTCCGGAATCGATATATGCGCGCTCAGGGATCGATATATCCCGTCTAGATTAGACGGGATATATCGATCCCCGAGCAATCGATTTTAGCGCGCCAATATGGCGCGTAGTCTAGACGTGGCCTTACACTAGGCATAGGTGGTAACCCTAAAGGGACTCTAGGTATCTGTATATCCCAGAGTTTAAAGGGAAGCTCCCTGTCAAGACTGAACCCAGTAGGGAAGCTTGGTTGTCCCCATCTTGCTCTGAGGCCTTGAAAATGTGAAAAAAAATGTATTATTCTGCACTAAAGTGATTTTTCACTGTGAGGACACCCTTAATTTCAAGAGCATCTAGTAGGCTTATTTGGCCTTGTATCAAATAAGTGACCTGGTGACATCCACTGCCTATACCTTTCAACCTTCAGGCAGAGAAAGCCAGAGAATAACATTAGAAATCTATAGCACAAACTCTTAAATTCTAAAGTGTTGTGACCTACATGCATTTGCAATAACCAGCACACTCAGAGAGGCAAAGGCCTGCATGGGCCAGGGGGACTTGTGTGTCTGACTCCTGCTTATCTCCTAGGAGGAAAATCCTCTCAGATTAGGGGTGGGACACCCTGTGTTTGTGGGAAGCTTGCTGTGCTCTGTAAATAAATTAGAACTTCCTTCAAGGGTTGCAACCAGTCACCTTTTTTTGCCAGCTCTAACTACACAGGTTTAAGGAGGACATTTTAGTTGTATGCAAATTAATTCAATGATTTGATGAACTTTGTGTGACAGTTACTAAATATTTTTAATTTCCCCCCAAAAGTTCCCCCAACTCTTCTCTTCAAAGATCTTTCCACAAACACTGCCTCTTTCATCTAGCTTTTTACCAAAAACTGCCCTGCCTCCTGAACCCCCTGCATTGCTCCCCTCCCCTCCCTCAAGAACTCCCACCCCAGACAGTCTCGCTCCCTGCTCCACACTGTACTCAACTTCCTTGCAGGCTTTATCCCAACAGTGTCTCCCATGCCTCAGGTATATCTATTTGTCTGTTTAGTGAAACATTATGCAATAATATAACAATCAAATCTCCGTTTAACCAGAATGGTACCATATTACAGACTGAGCCCTGTTACACCAAATGCTCACAAAGCTACATACACACCAGAAACCCCCATCACCTACACTGTCCCAAGATACCTGGGTTTCTGCACTTGCAATTCCACCCTCCACATGGACTCTGACCCCCTATTTCCATATTGTCCTGTTCAAGGTACCTTTCTCCACACTCCTCTCCCCGCAGCACCACACATACTGGAGGCCCCATGACAACTCACTTGGAAAATCTCCCCTTGCACAGCTCCCTGTACCTTAGACCCCACTTCCACATTACCTCTCTGCACTGTTCCTCCAACCTAAAAACTTTTGCTTTACACTGCCTCCTCACTGGAGACCTTTTCCCCAAAACTGCAAGCCCCAGCTCCTCCCTGCCCAAAAGCCTTAAACTCAGAGCTCCCCACACTACCATATCTCTTTCCACTGTACAGTCTCCTGATCAGAGTCTCCCTCGCTGCATTACCCACCAACCTGAGGCCTTTCTCCTCTCCTGCCTAAGGGTATGGCTAAACTTGAAATTTCAAAGCCCTGCCATGGCAGCACTGTGAAGTGTGAGTGTGGTCGGAGCGGCAGCGCTGGGAGAGCTCTCTCCCAGCGCTGCATATAAACCACATCCTTTACGGGCGTAGCGTGCAGTGCTGGGAGCCGTGCTCCCAGCGCTGCTGCCCTGATTACACTGAGGCTTTACAGTACTGTATCTTGCAGCGCTCAGGGGGGTATTTTTTCACACCCCTGAGAGCGAAAGTTACAGCGCTGTAAAGTGTGAGTGTAGCCATACCCTAAGGTCTCACTCCCAACAATTTTGCCTGTTTCATCAGCTCCTCTCTCCAGGCATGATGCTGGGTGCGGAGTTCATCCTCCCATTCTCCTAGATCAGCTGGTTGTGAGTTCAAACTCAGTGGCGTAGCCAGGTTCTAACATCAGGGGGAGCGAACACATAACAAAAGGCGCCACCCAACATATCAAATTACACCTCTACCTCGATATAATGTGACCCGATATAACACAAGTTAGTATATAACGGGACAAAGCAGTGTTCCGGGGGGCTGTGCACACACCCGGTGAGACCGCCCCTCTCATCTCTCCTGAGGAGGCTGCTCTGCAATCTGTGGCCCCTGGAAGCAGACAGCCCACAGGAGGGGGGGGGGGCACAGTCCACCGCATGGAGAGACAATCGGACAGAGGTGGGCAGGGTCTGCTTGGGGTTCGCGGATAGGGGGCTGCACTGGGAGACTCCCCAATGCAACACCTAGCCACGGTGGCTCTGTGCATCAAGAGGCACTCAGGGAAAAATGAGGCAGCAAGAGAGAGAGGCTAAGGAGGAGTGTCCTTCCCCTCCCAGCTGGGTCTGAGTTCCTGATTTCACGGAGTCTCAGGCCAGGTCTACACTGCGACTTTAAATCGGTTTAATGGCCGATATACCGATTTAACGCTGTATCCGTTCACA